>NC_051131.1:12936548-13136582 GCF_014839805.1 Manduca sexta | reverse complement strand
GTTGGTTAATTGAAATCACAATCATCTTCCAACACCTGGTATTGAAATAATGAATGCGTTGACAAGACGCAAAGTTCTAAAGAGCAAGCTGTACGATGCTAACGCCGTCTATTTAAGAAATCCTATTATATCCCATAGGAGCAAATTATCGGGATAAAATTAACCGGTGTGTTAATCCAAGACATGGTATGCTCGTCTCCCAAATTTCATCCAAATGCATTCAGCTGTTTCAGCGTTTACTTCTAACAAACGTCCCAACATTTTCACACTCTTTTGCATTTATTATATTTTTATCTGCGCTCGCGGCTTTCCCGCCTGGAAATCAGTGTGTCACAAAGATTTTCTCGTGTAAATCCCGAATCACAAGATTTTTTACAACTACGATCTCCTCAACATTAATCGTAATCTTTCTCAAGTATGTACTATGTTTTAGTAAAAACCATAAAAAAATCCGTTCAGTAATTTTGAGAAAATTGATCACATACAGACAACTATATATAAAATAAATATAACATAAAATATATAAAACAAAGTCCCTATAGACTTTGTGTTATAATACGAATAGATATAAGAAGTAAGATTAATAAAACTTCGACTAAAAGTAATAACTCTACAAATAGTAATTGCTGATCTATTTTTAGGCATTAATGAAACCAGACGTCTATTAGAATATCTAAGCCTGTATCTAAGGCATTCCGGCTTACCGTTACAAGGTTCATCAGTTGATTCCCGGCTATCTCACCATCAGATGATCACTTCCCGACTTAATGTTTGTTTTTAAGTGATAGGCTTGTAAATCGTTGGATAATGTGACGTAAGTGATGTTTATCTTGAGTCGTTTTCTTGGGATAAATAAATATGATGTAATACTAGGTGTTGCTTGCGGCTTCGGTCAAATAAAAGCCTAAATCACTGTTGCGATCCATAGCTCCATCAACATAAGTATCAAAACTTCGAATATTGCCGACGGAGGCAAATGACTTTTAAAAAATTCCAATATTCGTAAGATTTTGTGGTCAGTTCAGCTTGACTCTTGGGATGTGGGTTCTAAACATAGCAATATTTTGTGGGTATTTATAAAATCATGTTGATTCTGAAAATGCAGTTATATTATTCCTATTCATTGTTACAAGGCTATCCTTTTAAATATGCTAATTATATAAGTATTCGTTTTATAGTATAATCAATATAATCATCTAAAATAATAAGAACCTGACGTCTAACAAAACGAGAAGGTTGGAGACCACGGAATATATTTAAAAAAATATAACCACAATGATCACATGACGGAAAGGAAATATGTTGTTACTATAAAACTTCATGACATCACTACTTACCTCTCTAGATACAGGTTTATATTAACTCATCTTAAGCTCTGAATAGCGCCTGGTATTTAATTTTTCCCATGGTTTTCATGAAGGCTCTTTCGCAGCACAAATTTATGAAGCTATGAAAAGAATATTTGAGAAGTAACTGAACTGAATTTTTGGTGAAGATTTTGGCTTTACGCTTTAGGTTATGTTTGAATAATACAGGCTTCATACTCTACTTAGTACAAACTACTGAGTTGTACCATTCATCCTTAAATTATAGTTATAGTAGATAGGTTTTAGACATATGTTTGTCTTTTTATTTTTGTTGTATTTATTCCCTTTCATTTTTAAACGGACGGCATTATTTTTTTCGACTGAAGAGCAATAATTATTATCCTATGTCAGCCGATATCTGGATTCCACTCTGCTTACCATTAGGTGCAGTGGGTCATGTTTTAGGCCATTATAAAAAAAAAATGCTATCGGCATCACACTTGTAAGTTTCCCGAAATCACACTAAAATATTGTAGTAGGTACCTCTCAAAAACAGTGTTATTTACTAGTTAAATATTTTTTATAAACCATTTAATAATTTCAGAGCTCTCCTACAAATAAACTCACGAAACTTTACATAAAACAAGCACATCACGCCTGTATCCTCGAAGGAGTAGTCAAAAGTGTAATCAAAATACACATTTTCGTCGTGTTCCGTCCCAATGTGTGATAGGGGGTGAGCTTTTCGCTGTATCGCGCACAAATTTCAGATAGGGTGATAGAGCAAATAAGCCAATATCTGTCCGACGCGGGATTCGAACCCAAGTCCTTTTAGCGGTGTCGTACTACACCCGCAATGCAACTGCCACCGAGGCAGTCACTTCATCCATAATTGGTTTTGTAACCCTCCACTAGACATCCTAAATATATTTTGCCATAATAAAAAACTAATTGCAACAGTTTATATCGATATGCGCGTACGCAGTACGTGAATAATTGACTCAGTTATATTCTATGCACGCGTTAACTAGTACGGCGGTTGCATCATGGCGTGGTTAATTTTATAAGATATCCTGGTGTTTGGGTATTGTACGTAAACTATTAGAATTTAATAGATTTAGAGGCCGTTTACGAGGCACGTGTTATATCGAGTAATAAAAGAATGGAGTTTTTTGGTGGGAGAGCGATATACGTAAGCCAATGAAGATACCAGTTACGTCATAGTGATGTTTTTACGGCGACAAATAACTATAAAGAAAAATAACTTTTGAAGCTCTGTGATAAAGTACAGTCTGCTTTATACACCAGAAATACTCACATTAGAACTTCTATTTTTTTATAGATACGCGGGAAAGTGACCCCTCTGCACTTAATGTTAAGTGGAGTGGAGTTCAATGGAATAGCGACTGACGAGAGATGATTACCCCTCGGCAGTTGACACAATTATGCTGGCCTGTTGGGACCAGATATACTGACACACTGTCGTGAGCCTCTATGGCGGGTTTTAACACCTTGTGTACGGTGGTCACTATCCGGTGAATACAAAATATATCCTGCCACCTTCAATAATGTTGGGATCATGAGATTTAACAATTAACATCTTGTTTTTCCCTTAGATTAAAGATGACGAATGTTTGAAATTGTATTTTAAAAAAATTCAACGCTATTCAATAAGTACTATATTTGAAAGTTGCAAACGATATTATTTCCTCGATTGAAATTTCGATAAATGTTAGCAACAATGGAAAAACGAGGCACCTGCCAAGTGCGACATATCTAACATAAAAACATCATGAAATAACGACAATTTCTAATGAGAATCGTCAACGAGTTTTTACTCGGCTACTGTCTCTGGGAACGAGCGTGGCATTCCGTTTCACATGCAGTACGATTAGCGCATCAGAGTTATGAGAAAGTGTTCGTGGAAACGATGGACCGTGGCGCTTTGCGAGGTATCTTATTTCTGCAGTCGAAGCGAGAGAATGTCTCTCTTTGAAGCCTAGTTCATACTACGTTAGTATTTTAATCAAGTAGTGAACAATAGAGTGTGTAGACGTGTCTGAGCACTGCTAGTTGAATAGATTAGTACCAATTATTTACTAAATTACTAGCTACTCGACCAAAATACTGACGTAATCCGAACTGGGCTTTAGGCGCGACGTTGACTTGAACAGAATCGAAATGCGCAGAATTGAATCGCTTTTATTTTGTGTGAGGGATGATTCGACGCGTTCCTAACGGACTCAGTTTTTAAACCGACTCCAAAGGGGCATGGTTTGTCTGTTCGATAATTTATAGATAATTTACACCATGGTGCGATTTAGATGATTCCTTTTGAGTTCGACATCGTATAGCCTCGGAATGGTCCATTTTAATTTCATTGATATACCTTGAACTTCGAAGACACAGTGAGGAATTCCTCAAAAATAGGATGTTAATGATTATTTTTGTACTGGGTTCAATTCAGCTAGATAACTATAGCAAAGATGTCGTTGTTTGACTAGAACTTCGAAGATGCTGAAGAGAATTCCTCATAATGAAATAGGATTTTGTTGATTCCTTTTTTGATTGGTTCAGTACTCACGTTTTTTTCTACACGTATTAATAATATACATATATTATTATTATTTTGATACATACTTTGTTTCCTTCAACGCTTTCAAGGCATCATCAATTTCAAAACAAAGAATACATTATTTTTTTAATTCAATCCTCATTTGCCTAGATTAATCTCGTGGCACGTGGCTCTATGAATGATGTTGGTCAATGCTTGTTGGCGAAATATCAACAAAGAGGCCACTCAGAGACCAACTGGTGCATGCAAATCACTTGCATAACTAGATTCATTACAATCATATCAATTGAAATTCATCAGTTAGCTGTTTGTTAGTTAAGCAGCTTTTGTTTGGTAACAATGTTTATATAGATCTGAGGCTGTTAACTTCTATCCCAGTTTGAATTGATTCCCGCTAACGGTGCTAAAAATCGATCGAAAATGAACCTTTTACAATTAGTATTACGATTAAACTTATTTTTATTGACGTAAAAGAACAGGTTGGCAGGGGAAGATCTTGATGCCGGTTGGTGTTGTACCCGATAGGCCCTTCAGATTGTCATGTTAAGTTAGTATATTTATAAAGCATTGACAAGATGCAAAGATTCGTAATTAGATGCCAAAGATATTGCGACAGTTTAGGGCCTTCACAAGATGTAGTCATAAGATGAAAGACGATGCGATTTTGCCGTGTGATTTGGCCGTTGACCTGTCGGATCACCAACGGCCCAACTTGAAGCATTTTTTTTTATACTTAACAAATTTACTGATGAGAGACGATTCTCTGGGTCTGTTCGAAATCAGCTGATCCCGAAACGCGGCACACTTACGTGGGTCACTATGGCGGGTTTTACACCTTTAGGTTGGTATGCCGATGTAGGGTATACAAAGGGTTAGAGAGTCGGTCCAATGGTCGCTCGGATTATACTTCCGAGTATCGACATTGGGCCGTAAGACCGGTAAAACCAACATAACAGATAATCCCCAAATGGTGAAAGCAAAAAGCGTTTGTTCCCCGCGAAAAAAACCTGTGTACGTTTGCCACTAACCAACTTATCAACCATTTGACTGGCTCTGGACATTCGAACCACGGGAATGAGTCAGTCCCGTACGATAACAAAATACAGTAAGGTCGGCCATTCTCTCGCCTTGTCCCGTATGCGTGGTGTTGTGTGACAGAAATACGATGCCTCAGATACCGAGCAGACATCACATCATTGCGTGTTATAAACAATGTGACGTGACTAGTGATGGTAATTCTCGATAAAGTTGCAACACTGGTTTGCGGCATGATATAGCGAAAGGAGGTAGTTTTAAATAAACTGAAACTATAATTATACGTGCACTAGAGGTGGGTAGATGACCTCATAAAAGTCGGAGGTCGCTGGATGCGGGCCGCTTACAATAGGTCGATTTGGAAATCTTTGGGGGACGCCCATGTTCAGCAGTGGACATCCTGCGGCTGATGATGATGATGACACGCGCACTATATTCTCAGAGGGGAAGGGAGATGCGCAACTGATGCACCCATTTTCCGCCGTGTGTATTCTATTCCAAGTATTAGGGGGTAAACCTATCTGCATACTGGCAACAAATTCCAGACTCCGCTGATATTGAGTAGAAAAAAGCAATGTCACTTTGCCCCACCCAGGGGTCGAATTCGAGACCTCATTACTGCTGTCGTATCCAGTCGTATGCAGTCATAGACTTACTATTAATAATAATACCAACCTTGTATTATATTACTAACTCTCTCCTGGGCCTGGTACCTTGCAATTAAAGAGGTTTGTTGCTTGTCCACCACGCTAATATCATAGGTAGTGTTTTGTAGTTATTGTAATAGTATATTCGCTTTATTGGGTAGTTGTAGTGTGTAAAGGTCATATACAGGAAAGTCTTGGATTCAAACTTCAATTTAGACAGTTAGTGTTGATTTTTTTAAAACGATTTGTGAGGACTCGATCGGACGTAGAATTTGAGAGCAGTAAGAAAAGTGGTTGTAAAAATTATTAAAATTAGAATTATGAAAATAAAAATATCGAATTATCTATCGACAACGCTCATCCCTACGAGAAACAAACATGACTCCGTGCGTTTGTCAAATAACGGTATTTCAGTTTATCACCGCTGTTTATTGGGAGTAATAACTTTCTGATTGTAATGCACGCTGTTTAGTGCTTTATGGGTTGATTGAGACGTGAACGGACGTGACTTCGAATATGTGAAGTTGTATTACTTATTTTTTTTACGGAGAATTATTTTGACCGCGATGAATTGTACGTTTGATGTCTTTAAATCAAAATATATAATTGGATTTATTTTAATCCTGGCACAACATCTTAATTCGATTAGAAAACAATGTATAATCCAAAAACAATGCTGAACGAAACAAATTGAATTAGAACGGTTGCTACAATTATGACGGCTTATTGGCTGATGAAATACGATTCGCCGAAACGATCTATCAGGGTTTCCTATAATCTACTATAGCCTCTATTCAGTAAGTGGAATGGAGTGATGTGGTGGTTTTTGTCCATCGAAGGGTATATTATATGAATATACCTTTCCACTAGCAAAAATGTCATCATAAATCGTAATCGATTACACTTTTATTAATTTGAATGACGTGACGAGCTTGGCTTTCGCCTGATGGTAAACGATACGACCGCCCATAAACAGTAGAAACACCATCCAAGAACTTGCTTGCTATGACGAGACGAGCTTGGCGTTCGCCTGATGGTAAGCGATACGACCGCCCATGCGATGCACTATCCAACACCTTGAATTACAAAGTATTGTTTGGTATTCCCCTGCGCTCGCCATCCTGAGACATGAGATGTTAAGTCTTATTATGGTCCAGTAGTTACAGGCAAGCGAAATGTCGGACGCCCGCCTACAAGGTGGACGGACGACCTGGCTAAGGTCGCAGGAAGTCGCTGGATGCAGGCCGCTTCCAATAGGTCGACGTGGAGATCCTTGGGGGAGGCCTATTTTCAGCAGTGGACTTCCTGTGGCTGAGATGATGATGATGATGAGTTACAATGGCTACTCTTTCAAATCGGAACACAACAGTGACTACACAGTAACTACCCAAACTGACTCTCACATATGATATAATGTTCATCAAAAATACATTGTTACTATCGTCCAACTGTTAATGGTTTACGCAACGATCACCAAAAAAACTTTTACTGACACAAAAACACTGATAAATATGCACACTTTCGATGTTAAGTTTGGCCTGGTTGAATCAAAAACCAGTAATCAAGAGCTCTGATACCATACTTTTGTTTAAACAATACAGATCAATTTACAATGGATTTATTATAAGATTAGATGGAACTCTCATTTGGACATGTTTTTATAATGATAGAGATCACCTTATATTGGTTTTCGTGTCCAGTTTATAATGAGCTATTAATGTAAGTACCAGTGATGATGGATGCGTGTCTTTGAAGTTGGTGATTGCTGAAACAATAGTGTTGTAATTAAAGATGTTTTACTGTCGAAATTGTGTCACTTTCTCTTGGAATTTGAAAGTACAATTACTAATCTCAGCTGAGAATCGCGCCTTCCTACCGCTTTGTCTCTTTCGTTTACCAAGCAGCAGTGCAAGCACCATCGAGCTTCTATTTCAAGGACATCGTAGCTCACATAATGTCTGATGAAAAAAAATAATATTTAAAATTTCTCAAATACAATATCGAACAAGTGGACAAAATCGAACATCAAGGTCCAGCGACCCGCTTTCATCGATACATAACCTGTAATAATAAAAGTAATCAAAATCTCAAAAAAACACCGAGAATTGAAACTGGATTGACTTGTTTATCATTTTTTGTATGAAAACATCAATATTTTGACACCAGGCTATTAAGATAAAGATAGGCAATTACAATAACCGATCGGTGTCGGTTCGTATCTCAATTTGCGAGTGTCGGAAAGTCATTAACACCAAATGATAGCGATTTACTTGAGAACGACAAATTACATGGGTTTTAAGCTCTTATAGGTACATGAATGAATCTCGCTTAACTGAATTTAAACCATAACGGCCAATCTCAACGGAGATCAGCCGGAGATATTATAGTGTTCAAATGTGCGCGCAATACACAGGTACTCTTTCTGTTCCATCACTCACAGTCCGGAAGTAAATAGGTGAGACGGCAATCCAATATGACCGGAGAGATCAGACGCAGGACCAACGGCTTTACGTACTTCCCGGGGCATGGAGGTACCATCGTCAACTTCCTGAATCTGAGAAACCTAGTCATAATTATTTCTGGTCCGACCTAGGATTCGAACCCAGGACCTCAGCGCAGTATTCGTCTCACCGCGTATGCTTTAGGTACAACTACGCCACCGACGCAATTGTATAGGTATAGCAGGTATAAGTGAAAGACAAAAAAATATTTTTCTATATAAATAATGATTGTTACGAGTAGGTATATATATACTTACAGTAACATCACCAACAGTATTGAATTACGAAAAAGAACTGCCTACACTGCGTTTATTATACATTAGAGTTCCTTAAATATTATATTATAGTAGTTGCTAGACATACTTTAATATTTTTGAAATCGGAACAGAATCTTTACATCGTTGTTTCCCAGTAAAGCCAAAATATTTGTCATTCATCAATGTTAGAGTGTAACTGATTGCAATCAAAGTAATTACAATCAAATACTTTTAGACTCAGATCTTGTGTTTAAACTTTCCAAAACGTAAACAAATGAACTCTACAGGAACCCGCATCAAACAGCGCTACGGAGCGTATATTCCATTTTCAAACAGACATGTTGTCATAATATGAACTAGGGATGTCCAAGATCTGTGATTTACAGTCGTAGTAGTCGGCAGTCTTCTTTTTTTTCATGCACGGCATTGTGACCAGTGCACCTGATGGTAAGTGGAGTGCAATTGATTGTCGACTGACGAGACATGATTACCCCTTGGCAGTGGATACAATTATGTCGGCCTGTTAGAATAGGATATACACAGGCTGATCCAGGAAGGCGAGACACTTAGGGCCACTATGACGGGTTTTAACAACCTTGTGTTCGGTGGTCGGTAACCAGAGTATTTGTATATGTCGTTGATTTGTTCTCAAATGTAGAGTCGGCTAACAATTTTTCAAGCGTGTAAAAAAGGATTTGGATTTGTTTTAAGATATGTATGATTGCCGTTAACATGTTAAAAAATTGTAATCATGAGACCAAGTTAATAATAGATATTATGAATAGCAGGAGAAGTCGTTAGCATCATTTAACATAGCTATTAATAATTTCATATTTTTCGGCTTGCTCAGAGTTCTTTTCTGTTGACCAGCACCGCTACCATGAAGGCTGTAAAGTCTTCAAAACGTCGGGAGAAAATTCAAATATAAAATACCACGTTAAAATCAGAAAACGAATTTTATTTCCGTAATCGGTATTAGAGAAATCGTTGATAGACTACCTTCTTCTAAAGAACTGAACATTTCGAATTAAAATCAGGGCAAAAATATATTGATATTACTAATGGCACTTGATATCAGAAATCATTCGAGCTCTTTTATTCGCTTACAAACTACCAGTTACCCTACCGCGTAATATTACGTAAAAATGTAATTACCTGCGCCGGTAGCGTCACTAAGCACTACTCCCCCCCTGCATCTACTAACGCGTCTGCGAGGTGAGTGCTCTTGTCACCCTACTCCCACGAGTGCTGTCTACCCATCTACTCGCAACGATACTTTTTTAGTTTGGTATGGTTTTCTCATTTGTTATAATTTTTTCGTGGATTAATTAACGAGGTGGGAAAGTGCTTTAGTGATAATGTCTATGACTTCCTTAAATAAGTAACACTGACCAGGGGTCGTAGCCAAAAAGCCTTCTACAGTCGTTAATGCGTATAGAAAACAGAAAAAATTATGGCGAATGTCATATTATCGATATGACTGCCTCGATGGCGTAGTGGTGCTGCATGCGCGATACGGCAGCACTCTGAGGTCCTGGGTTCGAATCCCGGGTCAGGCAAAGTGATATTTGGGTTTTTCTGCTTAGTATTGACCTAGAGTTTGGAATGTGTCCCAATATGGTGATAGGCTCGCCCCCTATCACATCATGGGACGGAACACACTTGGCGAAAAGTGGATTGGTTGCGCATGTGCTTCGGGAATAAATGCATTATGTCTTTGTTTATATTATCGATCCTCAAACAAATTGTTAACGTAAACAATTGTCGCAAGGTATCTTAGCTACAACCCCAGGATTGTCCTTGGAATACATTGCCCTCCATCAAGTTTATCAACAAGATTTAGAATCTAATAATTATACTCGTTACAATGGTCTACAACAGTGGCGAACGATGAACATTTCCAGAAGGTAATCTGAGATAAACAAAATACTTTAGTTAAAATATTGCGACAAACTTAACCGAAAACAAATATTAAAACAAACGTAAATAAACCCAAAAGGGAAGCCGCCGTTAAAGCCGGTAGGAATCGGGTTGTATGGACGGTTAGCCACTCGTCTACAAACCAGAAAGCAACATAACGTTACGTGGTGGTAAGAAATGATGATATCTAGGTGGTCTCTCAGATACGAGACAGCTAGTAAAATTGCTTATAGAAAATAGAAATATAATTGGAATTCCCCTGTCCTTGACTCGTAGGCGTTACTAATTTGCTTCAGTGACTGATGGACATTGCAAAAAAAATAATAGCCTATCCCTTTTTCAATCTTGGTATGTTAGGTTATGATTCCTTAAAATGATAAGCTGTATCCTGAAGCGTAAAATAATGTTCCTTTGAACCAATAAAATGAATAAAACGAATGCCAAAGGTAAAGCACATAAAATTCGTTATAAAAAGGCGATATGAAACATCTCGGAAACCAGAAATAAACCGCAAAAAATACACAAAAGCCTCAATTCGAATAAATTGGTTTCCTCAATTCCAACTTTACAACAAAATAACGGTACAGTAATATTTGATTGATGTGTGCAAATAAAAACAAACGTACAAATATCCTCACCGCGTGAAACTGTCGTTATAATTAAACGACGACATAAAACCAAGTTTATTGATGAAAAAAATACGACAAAAACGTCGTCTGGCGCCACTGGGCAGTAAACAGCGAAAAAAATATTTATATAATGTGATTATTAATCTGTGTAGAGTGGCAATGTAACCGGAATTACGTGGACGGCTCTGAGCGAGGTTTGTTTACAAGTGAAGCGAGCGAAGCGACGTATAGCTATATTGTTTTGTCGTTTTCGTTTGGTATAATCGTAAAGTACGCGGTGAAAATCATCTAAGCTACTAAACATTTTTTGTAAATTCCTTTACTTTCATGTAATTATCTACTCTATTCAAAACCTAAAGCTTTTCAGGACCAGTCTTTTCCGTAACAGTGTATCTCGCAATTTCTGAGTCTGGTATGGTGTCGTGGAACCTCACGTAAACTTACTCACTTTACAGTTAGTTCGGACTCTAGCTTGTCCAACATCCGCACCCACTATTACCTTAATATAAATTAAGGCTCACAATTCGTATACAACATAACTCCACAACCTATCCACTCAATGTCATCAAATGGTCCAGGTAATATGAACGGACCGACACGCGTGCGACGTAAGCTGTTGTGACACCGCGTCACGGCACGGCGGAAAGCCTGCGACTACGATGCGACGTTTGATAGCCTTTATCAGATGGGGACCGGTCTAGCATTACACGCAATTAGCGACGCGAAAATAGCCGGCTTTTATTGCGATCTTGATTTTAAAAACTTTATTTAGATTTTTTTTTGATCGGTCGAATTATTTATCTTTCCTTAGTTATCAAAATAAAATTAATTGAAGCAGGTCGCATTGCTTTTCATAAGATTTGCCGCATGTTAAAGTTAATTAATGATAGTTCGAAATTTAAAATATTATTTCTGATTTTTATTTTTAATTTTAATACTATCCCATAGTGTTCTACTAACGTGGTCACGGTACACATGAATCACGAGCACCCCGCGGCTAATTTCTTATTACCGGCACTTGCTTGATATACGACCATACGTCGGTAATGCGAAAATTTTGTATAATTACACACAAGGTCGGCTTGCGCTATAAATGGCTAGGTGATCCAGTTTGGAGTAATGACCGGGAAAACTGTACGAGAATGAGAGGAACGAATGGTGATCAACATCTTATGGTTGATAAAGAGTGCTCGTTTGTGGTTTCCTAATGTTAGTGGTACTTTGAAATAGCCGTTTTACTGTTCATACTAAACTACTACTAACTAAACTTCATATTGATGGTAACTGTACCAGGTAGTTAAGTTATAAATATGGCCTAGTTGGCAGTGGAATAACGGTCCGCAGGTTCAAGAGCCAAGGGACACATCTGAATTTACAAAATGTTTGTTTATCAATCATGTCTTGAGGAAACCTACATACTTGAGAGTCTTTCATAAAAATCTCGAAGGTATTTGAAGTCTTATAATCAACGCAAGGTCAAAGGATTAGGGTCTAATGCAGAGAAGGCCGATGCTCACTAGGAGGCGGTATATAATACAGGGCCTTTTAGACAGCGCGTAATTCTTCCGATATTGTAGATGTTTTAAGGCTATATATTCGACGTCAGTTGACACCAATTATCCTTGCTCATAAGCTACTTTAAATGCATAAAAAAATAATTGTCTCACTGAAGGTATCATAAAAGAACAAATTCGTATCAACAGCCGAACAACAGCCAAAGTAATGTGGAATCATATTCCACTTAAAACGTGTACCATTAATTTCTTCGCGACAAATTCGACCTGAAATCCTAATTTAAAGTCGTAAAGACGATATATAATGATACAGCACTGATTGAAACGAATGATTCAATTCGTTTAATTGTATATACCTACATGTCTATGTAGGTTTGTATGTATATGAGTGATATTTTCAAAAAAGAAAAGATTTATTGCTTGTGTTTCAATTCGTTTTAAAGCATATAGTTTGTATGTATATAAGATGTTTTCTGAAATAAAAAGATATATTATATACATAATATGTACCTATGTCAGTATATGTGTGAATGATGTTTTTTGAATAAAAAAAAAAGATTTATTGCTAGCGCAATTTTAAACAGAACAAAAAGTATATATAGATCAGTAAAAGTACGTCTCATTCAGCTACATGCTACAGTTACCCCCTCCCATGCTTTAAGTAAGCATATGTATAATGTTACAAACTTTTATTATATCTAATAAAAAATTTATAAAAATAATTAAATAATTATTGCTGACGTAATCACTATTCAGATACCCGTTCTTATGTCATAGCAAAATAAGCAGACCATAGACCCCCTCCGCCTTCAGTGCTTAGATAATACGAGTCAACATATTTTTGTCTATAACAGTACTTCGAAGCCGATTTTCCATGAGGGCCCCAGGTGGTATGCAGACGCGGAGACGGAACATATTATGATTGTAAATTGCAATACGGATTATAATTAATTGATTTTTTCCTCTGAAAAATTAAATGACCTTGGCTCAAGATGCGCTGCCAAAAAAAAATGAACTCTTATCCACAAGAGAGAAAATAATTCCAAGTTAAATGAAAACAATTAAGTCATAGCAATTATGACGTCAGTGGACGCAAGTAAAGTTTTTGCAAACAAAAGCTGATACTACCATAATAGGAACGTAGGACTCCGAGCGTAGATCAGGTATGTCTGCCTAGCATTCTAGACTTAGACTAGTTTTTATGATACCTGGTAATGCGAGTTAGAAATCTAGACTGTGTGGCGATATAACCATAGGAAAGCCTAAACAGTTTTTCACCTCGTAAGTTTTAGTAACGACTATGTTTACTCCCGACACCTTTTTATGTTGAAACGGTAAAATGACCCTACCTACTGCATCTGATAGTAAGAATGGTGTTCAAATCGTATCGACTGCACAGAGATGATTATCCCTTGTCAGTTGACACAATTATGCCGGCCTGTTTGAACTGGCTTTAGAAATTAATTTTGTGGATTGTGAAAGCCTCGAATAAAAGAATTACAGATAATATCGTATATTATTTCGACAATGGAATCCTTTATCTATTGCTCAAAACCACAAACAAACATGCTTGCATAAATGTATGGGCATAACTTCCAAACTACTGCACCAAATTGAATAAATCTTTCTTTTATGTGTTCGTTATTGTCAGGAGAAGATTTGTATGGAAAAATATATTAAAAAATACTCGCTAATATTTAAAAATCTCAGAAAAGTGAGTGTACGAATGAAACGCAAGAAAAAATATGGTGGTACGAAGTTCGCCGGGTTAGCTACTTTTATAAAATAATTGATTGATGTATTAACACCACAAAACTTTTGCCTATATCCGACTCAAACAGGCCGGCATAATTGTGCCAACTGACGAGGGATAATCATTTCGTCCGACGACGCGATCTAGACCCGCTTACCATTTAACAAAAATACTAACAAGCTAATAAAACAATGAACAGAAATACAACGAATCACTACTATAGAAGATTCCCACACAGATCGTGATCGTCTAATTTGTACCATACCGAGAGCTAGGGCCCGTGGGAACGATGCTGTCGTATGTACCCTTAGCACCTAATTGCTTATGGGAAGTGGGCAAGAACTAAAAGTCTTTTGAAAGAGAAAACAAGAATTGGATCTGGGCTTTCTGACTTCAAAAGGTTAGTCAACTTAAAGTTGTTTTTGTTACACCAACGGAAAATTAAATAAACAAATTGCTTGTATTTTAATTATTTCTTTATAACCCGTATATAAAATTAAATATTTTTTGGGCTTAGTGATTGTTAAAGTCGGATTTTAGATAACGGTTAATCAAGTTATATTATTGTGTATTTGGTAGTAAGCAGAGATTTTCCATTCTTTTTTTTAACCGGCCACGACAAAGTTACCTCTCTGCACCTGATAGTAAGTGGATTGGTGTCCAATAGAATGTCGACTGATAAGAGATGATTGCCCCTCGGCAGTCAACACAATTATGCCGACCTGTTGGAACTGGATATACACAAGCTTATCCTAGAACGCAACACACTTACGAGGGTGACTGTGACGGATTTAAACACCATATTGATGCTTAGGTTAATGTTGATATACTCTATATCTATGCTTTGTGTTATGATTTTGAGGCATCAGTTGCTACTTGTTTATTTAGTTAAGGGTGTTTTTAAAGAAAGACACATTTCAATCTATTTATGGTTAACAGTTTCTGTCATAATAATAATAATAATAATATCAGCCCTGTATTATATACTTACCCACTGCTGAGCACGGGCCTCCTCTACTACTTCTGTCATAACCTGGACAAAAACATAAAATGAAAAAAGGAATAATTTAAAACCCATGAGCTTTTGGTAACGTGCCAACATAATGCTTCAAGCCTTTATCCACAGAAAACTACTTCAATTTTATTATTAAAATAAATATAACATCCAAAATCCAGCGAGGCGGAATAACCGCGGCACGTATAAATGGAGCGAGAGATTTCCATGACGTTCTTCGTATGATCGATTTGAGATCCGAATTTTCAAACCAGCTGACCGAATTCACACAATAATCCGATTTTATTTTGTAGTATTTTACGTTATAAAATTGTCTGTATTTATATTTCCGACATGATATCTCACAAATTTTGAAAGAGCATGATTTATGTATATAAACAAAAGCAATATATAAAGCTGAAGAGTTTGTTTGTTTGAATGCACTAATTTCATGAACTATTAAACCGATTTTGAAATAATTTAGGGTACTTTTTTACCGAAAAAACTTTTACACGCGGGTGGAGCCCTATCAAAAGTTAGTAGAATATATTTTGCTAAAGATATTCAAACACTTTTAATAGGGAACAAGTTTCAATATTGTCTGTACAACAGTCGAAAGACACCATGTCTCTTGCTGCTGATTTAATTGTCATGTTGAAAGGTATTGCTATAGTTTATGGGCCTTAGTGTTTACCCTCAGACGCACCACTTCCTTCGTCAGTCAGTCATTAATATCGAGGAAGCATTTCGTTTCTTTCTTGTAGCAACATATTCACCATGAAGTTACTATCTTCTGTCTCGGTGGCACAGATGTATTACGGTACGACTGCTGTGTTGAAGTCTCGGGTTCAATCCTCGGGTGGGGTTAAGTGAGAGCGTTTTTCTGTTCAGTATCTTGATTCTGAAATTTGTGCTTGATATGGTGATAGGCTCCCACCCTATAACATCATGGAACGGAATGCCTACGGCAAAACGTGGCTATAGTTGCATGTCAGTCTACCCTTTTGGAAATAAAAATCGTGATTGATTTTATGTTATCAATTCTCTACTCTAGCAATGTACCGTTTATCAGGTAACCCACCTGCCTCAAAAATAGATTTGCTATCAAGAGAAAGCCGATTCGAGTCGTGAGGTACACGTATCTCGACATAATTGAATTCGTTTGATTGGTGCGATTTGCAACCTCGATCATAATCTCACGTGTTGGCTCAATATGCACAATCATCGGTGATAACGGAATGTTTTGTTACTAAGGCTTATCAAGATAAATTTTAGCATTGGAAGGAACATGAAATGTTAACCTTATTCTTATTTTTTGTCTATGGTTGTTTCACGGTCAAAGACTTCTCTCAACTTTTCATGATAAGCAAATTCGGAACATTGCTTAGCTCGGGTGTATACTGCTGGTTGAAAAATTGCTGAAGCCTCATTAGACAAGAAGAGAACGGTGGTAGCATAAACCACAAATTACTGCTTTCGAATGCGCAAGTGCAGGTGAGGTTAACTTGGATCCTTAATATACTATTCAGCAATCACTTGGTGACTGGTGCCTCAAACCTCGCAAGGCTATAAGTATCATATTTCATCTGATTTCTCGACATGACAGGCTATAAATACACTGCTCCTTCGATACCATGTTACAAAATTAATATCAAAGGATTTTTAATCTCAGAATCAGCAATCAAAGGCTTGTTTGATCCAGCATTCCGCAATACATCGACTTGTGATTTACTGCGGCCTATGTCTAGTCGATGTGCACGGCGGCCGTGCACGGCGCACCTTAGGCGTTACACGAGCGGCTAATTGCACTTGGCTTTGCTATTTATTTAAGACTACATCATGAAGTTATGGGAAATAGTAAAGAATAAAACGGACAAGTGACGGTCTATTGTTAACATGTTATATGTATTGGATTGTTATAAGAAGTAAACAGTGACGGGAACTAAAGAAAGAATAAATAAATTTTCCTGACCTGTTTGTGGCTTTGAATGTCCAAAAGATAATCAGTTTAATCCTCGCCGATCTATTAAGATTCATACGAAATTTATTGTGTAAATAATCTGACATTCATGTAAGTCGCTTCTTCTTGGTGTCTCGCAACAATAAATCTTCACCATGGAAGTAAGATGTAACACTTCATTAAACAGCAGGGAATGTCTTGCCAAAGCAATATTGAAGTAATTAAAGCTATATTTATTTTATGAAATACGTTTAATCGAGTTGTTTCAATCAAGTTGCGAGTGGTTCAATGAATCTGAGGCGTGTGCTGAGATATGGCAGCTGAGGTAGGGTTGCCAGGAGATTTATTTTATCCGACTGCCGAACAAGAGTATTGTTTTTGTCCTTGATAGGTTACACATTGCCGTGTATGCAAAACAAAGAAAATTATTGAATCGAGTCTAAATTTTAGATAGCTGTGATATTTGTTGAACTTAAATTTACATACATACATACATAACATCACGCAGTTTATCTCCGAAGGGGTATGCAGAGGCGCAACTAGGGCACCCACTTTTCGCCAAGTATGTTCCGTCCCATGATGTGATAGGGGGCGAGCCTATCGCCATATCGGGCACAAATTCCAGACTCCGGGCTGATACTGAGCAGAAAAACCCAAATATCACTTTGCTCGACCCGGGATTCGAATCCAGGACCTCAGAGCGCTATTGTACCGGACATGCTGACAACTACGCCACCGAGGCAGTAATACTTAAATTTACGATGCTATAAAAATAATTTTAAGGTCTAGGTCAGGTTTGCGTATCTGTATTCAAATGTAGTTCATTATTATCTTTTGTTTTATTTGTCAATAGATATACCTATTCAGTTCTTAAACCCTGCTTGGTTCATTTATTCAATTATAGCTAGCCCTGTTTTCTTTCTCTTTTTGTAAAGCAAGATAATTTTATCTCTAAACAATAGTTCCTTCAAGATGACCCCCTACGATGAACTTAATCGAAGTCAAGTCGTTCGCATCAGTTCATACTTCATATTCTATTAGTTTGCTCTCACAAAGGTCAGAAAATAAAACGAATATTGATCCATGCTCACCTTTTTGGAAATGGTTGAAAAAAAGGGCTGTCGTAGTCGTTAATTGTTAAGTCTTGTGAATTACTATTTATTCAGAGTCTGACGCTGATTTTAAATTTTGGGTAAATTTTGCGATCTTGATTTGATTATATTCGGTTCATTAGTGCTAGTTAACTTAGACGCTGTGACATTCTTTAGAGTAGAATACCGCTCTTTAATTCGGCTGCACTTTCATGACGTTTTCTTAAAGTTCATCCAATAGGCTTCTCGCAATTAAAGCAGTACGAAGACTTTAAGTATATTAGAATTGAAAAGGTACCTGTCCAACACGATCCTTAAATCAATAAAACCTTTTTTGTGTCTTGACGTCTTATCACACGATTCAATGATGGACTGGTGGACATGCACTTTATTTCATAACTTCACAAGCAACATCGCAATTTCCTACAGTCAATTTCAACAGACCAGTCAACCCTAAAATGAAACCCCCCATACATTATAGTGGGGCCGTGCAGCAAATTTCTGAAATTTATTACAACCTTTCCGTTACCAACACGCTTGATAAATGCCTGTAATCTAGACCTAGACGGTGACTATTGATACGCTGAAGGCACTTGATTAATGGCATAATCTTCACGCATTACGTGCTGGTTAAATTGGGTTTGCAGCTTGAGGTAATTTAGGAAACGAAACGTGATCTGCCATGTGAAATGCTCGTGGATCGGAAAGTAATTGCAAATATTTGTTTTGATCCGACGTTCGGCCGGAATTATCTTCTGGAATTTCCCGTATATTTTGTATCGACGCCTCGGAAGTCATATTTTTGCAATTTATTAATGGATGTTTGCAGATTTTGGATTTAGCTAACAAACTCGTCTAAAGAGTAGTAAATTATCGCCCAGACAGTTTGTTTTCGCCAATATTAATAACGTTTCTCGGTATAATAAAATATAAGTTGACAAAGCAAAAAGATAAGTTTCGGCTCGACCCATGCCCAAATGACCTCGCCGCGGGACGCCGGCGTCGGATGACGTGGAAAAAGATTGCACTCACTTAGATACGTATCAAGAAGTTAATTTTATTAAGTGGATGTTTGATGTAGTGATAAAAGTCGACGGGTCGTGCAAAGGGTTATGTTTTCCGGGTATTTTTGATTATGGCAAAGCGTCTTTTGGCTTATACAATGGTATAGTTAGATTTAGTATCATAGTGTATTACTCTTTTGTAAATTGATTGATACCTTTTGCATCAATATGGTTGATTAGATTTTTTTTATTATACGGCCACTTCAGTCACTCTACTGGACTTGGTAAGTGAATTGGGTCCAAATAGTGTCGACTGACGAGAGATGATTTTCTCTCGGCAGTAGACGCAATTGTGCCGGCCTGTTGGAATCAGATATACACAGGCAGATTTTGGAACGCGGCATACTGACATGGGGAATTATGGCGGTTTTTACACCGTATGGTGGTCGCTATCCGGGCGTATATAATTTTTTTTATTTTATTTATTTTTTTATTTTTTTATTTTATTTATTGTACATTAAAATAGGGGTACAAATTTGAAATAGTCCCTGACTCTCAAACTAGCGTAGCTGTATATCAGGAGTCAGTAAATATAACACCACTAGCAATTTAGGTTTTATAAACATAGAATTTTTGTTGAGTTGAGTTGGACACGTGTATGTCATTATGAGGATTGTGCTGTCGCGTTATCATACCTCGTTGGGCTTAACTTGTACGCACCAACATCCGACATAAGCTCTGATTACTCGTTCGAGGTTGTTTTCAAAATGGCGGATATTTATGATATGAAAATAGAATGCTGGACATTGTTATGGAAATATATAGAATATTAACTTATTAATGAAGAATCTGTGAATTATTTACGCATTTGTTGAACTCTTTAGATTACTTGTATGCGTATAATAACGAGGCAAAGTTTCATATATCACAAACACAGAGAGAGAGAGATCGAGAGATAGAAAACGAGAGACAGACAGACACACACACACACAGAGAGGGAGAGAGATACTCATACCCACAGAAATCACGGGGGTAAAGATCCCCGAAGATGTAGGCAGATGTGCAACCAGGCAATTGCTTTTCGCCATATGTGTTTCATCTAATGTTATAAGCCTATCCTTAATTTCTTGGTTCTTAACAATTGAAATCCATAAACCAAATATCCGTCGTACAACTACTGCTACGGGACTTTTACAGTTATTATAAAGGCAAAATACTTCCTCAATACAGGAAACACCTTAACTTTGTACGTCACTGCCGTATTCGAGCCTCGAACACAAGTAAACATCCAGCGTGCATTCAAATTGTTTCATTTTACCTGCCGAGAGGAAGTCGCGAGTGTATTATAGTTCAAGCAGTCGAGAATGCAAAAATAGGAATTGTAATTCGCTTGCAGTTCGGGGAATGTAAGTTAATAAAATTGGCATAATAATTAGGGACAATGCTTGTGTTGTGGTTGATAGGCTCGCTTAATCTGCTATCAAACTTTCCGGTTCGGGTTTTAAAGACATTGAAATCTCAAAACCCAGAAGAATACTCTTCTTGTATTGCCTTATCAACTAGTGAAGATTGGCAGTCGCTTCAGCATATCTTGCTAAGGACAAAAGACCGTAGGCTCTTTCTTATCTGATTGTTGATATACTCGCTTAATCTGCTATCAAATATTACTGTTTTTTTCGAGTTTAAAGGACATTGTAGTCTCACCACTACTGGCTCTTTACTTCTTCTTATTGTAGTGCTTTACCAATTAATGAAGATTGGTAGTCAGCTCAGCATATCTTGTAAAGGCAAAAAACAAAAGCCTCTTTGCTAGACTGTATTAATTTTATACTTAGAATCATCATAATTTTATTCAGTCAGTAGTGACCATAGCCCAGTTAGGTGTGGGACGGTCTACTGACACGAATATCCGCAGGTTTATATCCCAAGGGCACACCTCTGACTTTTCTAAAATTATGTGTGTATTCTTCGTGAATTATCGCTTGCTTTCGTGCAGGAAAACATCGTGAGGAAATCTACATATCTGAAAAGTTCTTTATAGGAATTTCCGCCTGTATACCATGTGTACAAAGTGTTAATAAATAAATAAATTTTAGTTGTGTGTGAAGCCTAACAATCCGCACAAGGCCAGCGTGGTGGACTAAGACGAAATCCGTCTCGGTAGTTGAGAGGCCCGTGCCTAGCAGTGGGACAGTATATCATACAGGGCTGATATTATTATGAATCAATATAATCTTGTAATCTGACATCTTTCAGACAGTATGAAAGATACGATTAATGTAGTATTGTAATCAATACAATCTTTCAATGCAATAACCCTGTCTGCAATGCAATAACGCCTAAATGATTTCTTTCTGTTTAAATTTGATGACTAAACATTTCAATGAAGTTCAAAATTGATATTCGATATCAAATGATTTTGACCCTTTTTTACATATTTTATTTGTCTTCCGAAATTGAAAACTTTTGCGACGTACATTTTTTACGAAACAAATAATAAAAATCACAAATCGATCGACGGCTGTCAAAAACAAGACAGCGTTTCGTTAGCAGATTGATGGAGCAACAAAAATACGAAAAAATATGTTCCCAAGGATAATACATTGTTGTATATGTATTTATATGTCGGGACTGATCATTTAATAATGTCATATCCAAAGACATAAGTTTATCTTATATACTTTAGTTCGCGGCGCCCACATAGAAATCTCCTAGGAATATAAGTCCCATTGGGGGTTTTCGTATTAAAGGATACATTATTATAAATCTAGGACATGATCTACTATCAAATTTTATCCAAATCTATTCAGCATTTATTTAATTGTATTTTAAATACTATTTTTCACTCTTTTCATACGTATGTTATTTATTAGTGGCAACTTAACTGAATTTTTGTAACACATTCTTTTGTTATCCATATTTGACATTCGTTGTTTGTTTCCCAAATATAATGTAAATAAATAATACATATTAAGTAGTATTCAAGTGATAGATTTAGTCCAGGTTTAGTCGATTGGATTTCATCTTATCCCATGTTAACGGTGATGTGCGTGCATTAGCTTATATAACTATTGTGACTATGTACAAGAAAGACTTGGAAAAAAAAAATACAAAAGAAGTACTGAACAATTGATGACAAAAAAGAAAGCCCGGAGTGTCTTTCTGCCTTTCTTATTCGGGTAGTCATCACTTAGGTAGCTAGTGAAAGGCTGGTAGGGTTAGCTAGGGTTAGGGCTCATGTCCTCACCGGTGAGGATCGCGACGCGTTACCCTTCTATTTCCCCCCCTACTCTGCCAGTCCGAGCTGGTTACTTCGGTTTGTACCTTGTCTTTTGTATAAACTTTATCCATAATTTAAAATCTCCATAGTTATATAAGTGATTTTAATAGTTGTATAGAAATAATAATTATTCTTATTCTTTGTTTTGACGTGTCATAAGTGCAACTTTGTTCGCCTACGTGATAAATAAAGTATTTTATTTTTTATTTTAGATCTTATGTATATTGTATATTCCTCATCGTCAACCTTAGACGTGTTCCTAAACATGTTGGGACACGCGTTGCGCGTCACTTGTAAAGTAGTTGTGAATCAAACGCGCACCTCTGTTATGATAAGTGAGCGTACATGGGGTGCGTGTAACAAGTTATCGGTTGCTGACCGGCAATGATGGGCCGTATTTAAGAAACTAGATGGGAGACTATATTATCGATTTTTATAAAGCCCTTTTTAATTTAAGAAACCTTATTTCGATACTCATATGGACAGAGGAGAGGGGGGCATTTATTAAAGTATTTTCAATGCTTTGTTAAATTTTAATCGTCGCCAAAATGTTGTAGTCAATGCAGTGAAGTGAGCAAAATTGATTTGGTGATTTGAGTTTTTTTAGTAATTTTTCTGACTGTACTTCAAACTTCGATTGTCGAACTGGTAGTATACTACTGCTTTACACTAAGCACCAGTTGTGAAGGGTCCATATAACCTGCTTTACTGGCTTACTTTTCGTAATTTGTGTAAAATCTAATTGTTAGACCGCATTTATACAACCTCTATGTTGTGTCGGGTTACCTTTCTTAAACCTTCACTCTTTGCCACTGCTACGTATACAGGGTCATTTTGACATCGCGTTACTAAATGAAACCACATACTTATCTACTTCGAAATAACAGTTGACAATAAGTTACTTAAGCCGTAGATTTAAAATAAAAAAAGTGTAAGTTTCGAACAAAATAAATATTAATAAAAAGTAATTTCAATTTTACGCGCCCTAAAGCCACTACTACTACTCTAAGAGAATTCGTCGCAGTGGCAACATCATACTTTCAGTCAGAAATACACTCACGCACACGCCATATTCGCATTAGATTACAAAATGATCAAAAAATCAGAAAACTAAAACCAGGATTTTTCGTGAAAATATTAGTTATTAATGGAAGATTTTTGGCACAATGTCAGCAAAGGTTAAGACGAGTATGTGGTTTCCTTTAGTAACGCAATGTCAAAATGACCCTGTATATTATAAAATAATAAAGCATAGTTATCGTATCAGCAGTATAACCGTTATACGAACCATCTAAACACTGCAGCGGTTATTCATTTTACGAATGACCATGTAGGAAGACCGACCACAAACCGCAAGAACTACTAGAATTAACTACGCACCAGAGGATTATATTCGTCATGTGTCGTATAATTGTGTGGTAGGGCTAAGTGTATAGTTAGACGTAGTAATAGGTTGATTTTGTACTTTATTCTTTAAGCAATAGGATATAAATTGTAAAACATCAACATTTTTGCACAGATGAATATTCATATGTGTAATATTCCTATTACATTGAGCAAAAATGGGTGCTTAGTATATTCGTTTTGCTGCCTCTCTAACAGCCGCGCTGTAATAATTATAATTATTGGTGACGTCATTATACGCCCGATTTTTTTCTTTTATTTAACATTTATATTTTTCACCAGAGTTCAAATCCTGGTGTACAAATACCCTAACATTTGGTATCACTTTGACAATATTATGACTTATATAGACATTTAGCATTTTACTATTATAAACAATGCATTCAATAGAAATAAATTGACCCCCAAGCGTCCCAAGTCCGTCCCACACCTCCCGAATGATTTATGCCGGTCATTCGGATACTGTATAACTATTTATGCGACAGCTGAACAAAAGCATTGCAAAGGACTTTTTTGTCGCGTGCGTGTGCGCAGGAAACGCGAATCGTGTAAAAAACACTCGACATCGAAACTCTTGGCATTTCGATTCGAATTATTAACACTTATTCCGGTGTGAGTGTACACATAGCTTTTTTGTTGTTTAATTATGGGCTTGGAAATAATTTCGTATTTTATAAAACAACTTACGGTATTTATTTTGAAATAAACACGATCTAAAGTTGTATTTTTGTAATTGAAAAAAAAAATGCAAGGTTTTGCTATTTTTCTAGGTTATTTTTACGATTGTAGAATGTCTAATAGTTACTGAATGATTATCGCATATAAACCCAATGGTTTGCTTCGGAAATAGAATATCGTCATTGTCATCCAAAAAAGCAGCTGAAAAATTCAGAATTTCAAATCGCCTTTATGTTTTTTTTTATTAACTAAAATAAACCTCGTAGGGTTTACTTTATTTAAGATAAAAAAAAAATATTTCTATTGAAGTCAAAGTGTCGAAGCAATTTGAGTTTCTGAACTTGTTCAGCTACTTTTGTGGCTGACTCTACATATTCCATTTTAGTTCAGATTAAAAATGATTTTATTTCACACACAATTCTTGACAAGGTAGATATATAATCAGTACCAACACCACAGTCCTCCCCGTGACCATGAAGGCTGTAGTCTTAGAAACGTCATGAGAAAATAATAATATAAAAACCGCGAAAATATTCATAAATTAATTTCATTTCTTTATCTAACATAAACATAAGAAATGATACTTATAATGTGTATTATTTGTTTCAGGTACAAGCAGATTACTGTAACGAGTTAAGAGAGTACATTTGTTAGTACTAGACATACTAGTAACGGTGAAATTTACCCATTACTCAATATTTACTGCAATTTATGGTAGTTATTACAAATAAATGAACAAGTCTGTAATGTATTACTTGCGATTAGTCTCCTGCCCTCTGCCAGGCGTCTTTAAGGTCCATTTTTCCACGCCATTTAAGTTAATGATAATTACGGCTCGATTTAACTGTTCTGTCGTGAAGAATTTGAAGGTTTCCTATAAGAATTTGAGGGTATGTGAGATGTAACACGCATTAGTCTAGTGTGAATAGACAGGTGCTTGTCAATGACTGAAATGAATGAATTCCTCCTAGCCACATTTCAGGCACGGTGACAACTTATAACTGAGATCAGCCAGGTACTAAGATATTGTAGTGCACAAGTGTGTGCACAATACACAGGTGCACTCTCTATTCCTCCCAGGAGATATTATAGTGCACAAGTGTGTGCGCAATACACAGGCAATCATGACCCCAGAAAGATCAGGCGCCGGACTAACGTCTTTTGTTATCCGAAACCTGTGCCTTATCGCACCGCCAACTTCCAGACTCCGAGTTGCTTCTGGCTAATTTTTAATATGAAAAAAAGTCACAATTATTTTTGGGCTGACCCAGGATTCGAACATAGGACCTCGGCGCAGTAGCCGCTTTCGTACAACATATGTGTTACAACTACGCCACTGAGGCAGTCAGTCGACAAAGGCTATAAACATGGTAGAACTTAGACAAAAGTTTTAATTTCTCTTATCTGTGTTTCTCCAAGGCCTTTCAAGTATTTAAAATACAAGTAAAATTCGAAGATTAAAACTGGGTAGGTATTTTATTATTTTTCTCAGTAAGTACAAAAATTAAGTCCATAATATTTTCCTTTAATTTAATTTTAAATACCTTTTAATTCGTGTAGTTATAAATTACCTCCATACTCGAAAGCTTTAAATATAAACATACTTTGCAAGTTTTTACTTAACGCCAATTTTATTGATCGTAAACAGGCCGAAAGGCAGCATCACGAATAAATACTGTTTTGAGGAACCTTTGCCGTTCATTTAATGAATGTTACAGTTTGAACGGGTAAGTTAATTCTGCTTTAAGCAACGCTAATATTTGACTGGATTGAAAGCGCTTTGCAGGCGGACATTGAATATGTACAGAGCTATGTAAATTGGATGAAAGCAAATTAAATGAAACTTTGGGATATGATTAAACAATGTAGTTAGGAATTAATTTATGTACTGATATAAAATTTCGGTTAATAGTGGCTGTAGCTTAGTTGACAGACAAATATCTGCAGGTTCAAAAACCAAGGGCACTCTCCCTGATTTTTCTTAAATTATGTTAAATTATTTTTCTTAAATATATATAGAAATGATATTTAACTTTCGCCTGGCGTTACCCGGCCTAACACAAGGATCACACTGTGGTCATCGATGCTGTCATTTCACCAGATCTTGATCATTCTCATTAAGAAACCATTATATACATCTTTATATGTCAGGCATCAGTGGCGGCTTGAACAGATGCAACGCCCCAGGCGAAAGAAAAAAACGACGCGAGACCTCAGGCGAAGTAAAAAAGGTCCTCCAAAGCACCGCACAAGGCTCCGGACGGTTGCCTAGTTCGCTTCCCCCTAAGGCCGCCCCTATCAACCAAAGAACGTATAAAGCAAATTATCCAACCACGATTCGAACTCAGAATCCAATTAGTTTCATCATTCACAGCTACACGCCGCCAATACGCCATTCATTCAATTCATTCATCGATTGCTAAAAAACAAACATAATTACGTTCATTCATTTCAACAGACACGATTAGTTTTCGAACAAAGACATTGTTCGAACAAAAAACAACCCTGACTTAAAGATTCCTTTGTGGAACAAAAAATGCATGAACGAGGAAGGGGCTTAATTACGAATAAACATAACAACTCAATTAGCACTAATTAAATTATTATATAATGCATTAATTAATTATGGACGGGCGGTAGTAACGCACGCTTGCTATTCGAAATATTATACCTAGATGGCGACTTGGTATTTTTTTTTATCCTTTTAAAGGAGGCTCCTAATTGGCGTTCGTTTATTTTTTTTGGCTTTAAAGTTGTGGAATAAAACTTACCTACTACCAAACCTAATAATCATGTGTAATGATAGACTTGTTATAATTGTAAGTTTTAGTTACAAGCTAAGTTCAAGACTCGCAGAAATGGAATGTCAACATTACCTAGCCTTTGATAATAAAAGTTTAGTACGTATTATTCTTTTTTATTTTTAAAGTTATTGTTTTATATAAATATCTAACAAAATCAATGCATATAGAAATATTTAAAAATAATCACCCTCTGGTGGTGGGGCTTAAGACCCTAGTCGATGACCATTCAAAGAGAGGAATCTCACAACAATGCGTGCCTTGTCAAGCCATACTGACTTCCGCATTTGGCTCTCTTGACCCAACTGCCAATTGAGAGATGGAGACGTCGGTTAAGGCTCTCTGGCATCAACCCATGGACAGAAACGACAATCGAAACTATGATTTATTATTATTACTTAATACATGTAACTTGAATAACTCTTAAAAAGAAAAATTCACTTTACATACTTTATGATCGTGACTTTCAAGTAAAAAATGATGCAATCACGTGTATAAAAAAACACCTTTTTTTGTTTTCGCGTAGAAAGTGCTTTATTACTACCGCTCAGCCTTCGTGGGGGTTGGGGTCACCGTGCCTTGCGAACAACAAAAACACCTATATACACTTGTGCGCCTTTACTTGACAGTCACACACAAAAATATATCACCATCACGCCCTAAAGATGTGACCTACAACGCCCTTTACCATAAAACCTGTAATTAAAACGCAGTGGCCGTGTGAATGTATTATTAATTTAGTATGCACGACACATAACCGTCATGTGAACACTGCCGAACCCTCTCCTTTTAACTCGCATGCATAATTACTTTTAAAAAATTAGATACAGTCGGCACCGTTTGTTTTATATGGAAAATATAAATGCCCAAAGTGATTAATGTATTACGTGCATAGAAATTCATGTATAATTTATTACTATATTTATTAGATATTAATTTACAATATGATTAAAAGAAATAAGTGAGCCCTTAACATTTGAATATGAAGCTAAAATCGAATCATGTATTTTCAATGCGGGAATGGATTCCGTGACCTTTTTAATAGCACCTGCGTCGTGGAAATCATTTATAACCTAAGGTTATTTACATAATTTCTGCTTTTATATAACACTAACTGACCCGACAGAGGTTTTCCCGTCTTAACTATGAATTTGCAGCGCGCATTCTGTCAATCGCTGACAGTTATTTCAAACAATTGACAGTTATATAAAATTAAAATTTTCGTTATTTTTTCTTAAATTTGCTAATTTTCCGCTCAACTTCCTTAATTTTTTCTTTCATAAGATCCTTCTGACAATAACAAACACAACAACAACAAAATAATAGTGAAATCGGTCCAGCCGCTCACGCGTGATGGCGTGACCAAGGGAAATAGGGATTCATTTTTATATATATAGATAATAATAAATTATATTTGCGATAGGCTAACTTTGTTGAATTTTGGCAAAATGTGTGCATTATCTTAATTTATTTATATAAGTATTAAAAACAAAACTTGCAAGAGGTGTGTAAATGTTAGCATTTCTTATTAATTTTCTCCTTCTTTAAAAAATAAACCGGAAAATAAAAATCAATACATATTCAACATACCAAGCAGGTGACCCTTAAAACTGCAAACTGTTTTCCTCAACATTAACAACAAACATTTCTTAAATTAATTCAATATCAATCAAAATGCACTCACACAAAAACATTTCCTGATTTTTTTTCCCGGTGTTTCACAATCCGATATCATACCGGTATACCCATAATTGACGTTTAAATAACGCTATTGATTTATGGCGCCCACTGTACCATTGACCGATGGGGTTTTTTATTTCGGTCGATCGTGATTGATTTTTAAAGTGCAAAATTAAAGGTGCTGGATCAATTTATTGTGTATTGTTCGGTTTCATTAATATTTTTAACGGTTTTATTATGTAGAGGTTAATTTGTAATTGGGCGGGGGTTCGACTTTAGTTAGGAACCGCTAGAAGATTTGTGGTAAAATTTGGGAAAGCAACATGTTATATGCTGGTGGTAGGATATATTTTATATTCGCCCGGATAACGACCACCGTACACAAGGTGTCAAAACCCGCCATAGTGGCCCGCGTAAGTGTGTCGCGTTCCGGGATCAGCCTGTGTAAATTCGGTTCCAACAGGCCGGCATAATTGTGTCAACTGTCGAGGGATTTATTTATTTATTAGCACTGCCACATTGTACATATAATAACAGTTACACATAGTTACACTAGTTTTAAACAATAATTATAGTCACTGATATGTACAACAAGTACGGCGTACATAACATTCGCCACAGCACTCAGCGAGTAGCATATTTTTATGGGGCCCTCAATACGGTACACATAATATTAATAATAATGAACAATTTTTAAACTACAGATACAATATAAAAAAACAAAAACAAAAACTTAACTTGTATGACAAAAAAATAAAAAATAATATGAGATAAACCATGTAATTGTGAGGGTTATGAAAGTAATTCGTAAATCTTGCGTTTAAAATAAAAGGGATAATCATCTTTCAGTTGACATTCTATTGAACTTGATTGATTGGAGTGGCCACTTACCATCAGGTACAGAGGAATCACTTTGGCATGCAAGTATAAAAAAAAAGTGTTACTATGAAAAAGTTGGCAATTTCTTAAGGGCTTGTGTTTCATTATTTTACTTAATTATCTTACTTCTTACTAATATTATAAAAGCGAAAATTTGAGAAAGTTTGGATGTTTATATCCGTTAGAAGTAAACGCGGAAACAGCTGAATGGATTTGGATGGAATTTAGCACACGGATAGATCATCTCTGGATTAACACATAGGCTACTTTTATCCTGGTAATTATTAGTTTAAGTGACTTTTGTAGTGGGAAAGACTTTTAACATGGGCGAAGCCACGTGTAACACCTAGTATATATGTAAGTTATCCCTCAAATCGATTTTAGTGTAACCAATAATTCCTTAAGCTACTGAATCTCTTTTTGAAATAACAGCTGGTTCAAAGGAGGGCTGTGTTTCTTGGTAACACATTGACAACGTCTGTGCGGTGCTTAAGTATGCTAGACGTAACAAAATAATATTAACGGAGCAACAAATTAAAATAAATACCGCTCCAATTTACGGGAAATACATTTCCCGCAATAATTGGGCTTTTCCTTGTATTTATAATTAAAATCAATATAAACTGAAAACACCGGCAACGTACGTCAATTCCACATGCAAGGAATCCACATAAAGTGTACAATGTCAAGCAAGAAATACATAACAATGATAATTTCGACAATTTACCGTCGAATTATCACGCAGCGGCATTCGAGCTTTCGCGAGGAAATGGCGATGGTAAAAAACATCGCAGGAAGTCGACTCAGGCGCAGGTGTAACTCGAGAATCGAGATATTTCGTCGAGTAAAAAATACTGGCGAATCTTCAATTTTTCAGTCGCGATTCAGGGATACGTAATGGGTGGGAGGCAGATTACTCATCAGAGGCTATTGGACCGCGGACTGGGTTCAAATCCCAGGTCGAAAATTTTGATTTTACATTAAACTTGGATAAAGATACCACTGAGGAGCATCAGTGAATCATGATTGGCATTAGTGATACATTGATTAATAGTCTCTAAGAGATTATTTAACACTAGCTTTTACTCGTGGTTTCGTCCGCGTGAAGGAATTTTCCGGGATAATATTTTTTCCGACTTACTTGATATGTATGCTTATATTATGATCAAATAATATAAAGTCATTATAAATTGTAGTCTATGCGTTATTCTGATGTATAACCAATATTACTGAAAAGTTTCATCCCACAAACTTTCGCATTTATTATATTAGTAGGATTTCATCTCTGGGTGACCTGCAGTATCTCACCTTTTGTATTAAGAGTAGCATTGTTGTTTTTATAGAGACTCGACTTTTATCTAAAGTTAGGTTAACTGCCTGTTCATTCATTCAGTTCAACAAAATCCTTTAAAAACGTGCAAAAATCTTCGATACTGTTAATTCACATATTGCGAAATATATAACCACAATAAAACCTTACAAAGAGGTCCACTTACAATTGCAAATGTTAAAATATTATACAGTTCAATACTTTGTAAAATCTTTTATTGAAATCTCGCGCCAGATACAATGTTGTAAAAATGTATGCCTCAAATTACACCAATCGAGTCGCAAAATGGTGTTTCATTTTACTGACAAAAGTTTTAAAATTGCACATAACGTTTGTTTACAACTGTCATTAAATCATAAAAAATACATTTTCAACTCAAAAGATACAATGTAACTCAATAAATGAGCAACGCATTTATTCGAACAATTCGGCCAGGTGTTTGATACGTCCGTCTACAATGGTAATTACAGAGCGACTGAGCCAACTGTCAGATGTTCAATTTTGAATTTAGAACAAAAACGCCCGACCAATCAGCAAACTGCCGTGCGGCGCGTGCGCCGGCCATTCCGTATACGAATGTCTTTGAACTATTTTATCTACATCTGTATCTATAAGTTGCACATGTCAGAATATTTTATGTCAATATGGGCCTAATATGTAAAATACTTAATTGGTATCAATTCTACTTCTAGCTAAATAGCGCAACTATTCTTTCCAAAAATATAACCTGAAAATTCTATATATACTTAAACATGTTTTAAGACAATGAGTTGCTTTATGAATAACTTTTGGTACACTTGACCAATTATAATTATTTTGTCACTAAAAATCTAAAGTACTTTAGACCAATTGATTTTATTAAATTAATTTTATTCACGCAAAAACTTAATAACTTACCGAATCTCTGCCATCAATAACCAAAAGCGATCAAAATACAAAATGACTAACTCCCATGATCCCCATCTCTTCGAAATCCTTAAACCCAGCTTTATTTAACAAGCATGGGATCGGCCATGGTACGAATTGTCCTGCTGTCTGGCGTGATTGATCCCGTGACAGGTGCCAGGCGGAACCAAAATTAATTGACACGTAACGGTTTTGTGAACAAATGGTGATGCACCTGTTCACGCTGGTTCATTACGAGTGGTATTAAGTAAGAGTGTGTATATGTTTTGTCTATTTCTGAAGAGCTTTGTATGGAAACTGGGGAACGTTTCGCAAAATTAACTGTTGTAGTTTTGATAAATATGATTTAGTGTCAAAGAAAAAATTTGGGAAGAAAGTATTTATTTCAATTTTTTTTCTTTAAAATTGATATGGTTGGTTTAGATTTTATTATAATTTCACAATAATGTACAGTAAGCAACAAATGCAAAATTTCAAATCGACTTTATACATTTGAGTCCTTATCCACAATGGTTTTTTCGTTATTAAAATAAACTTCAGTGGGTTGCATAACTTTAGATAAAAAATAATATTTCCATTGTAGATAATGTATAGGAGCGTTTTGAATTTGTTTAGCTACTTTTGTGGCTGACTGTATTTTAAAACAGAATTAATACAGAACCACGATAGAAAAACAAAGTCAGATCTTTTAATTTTGTTCATTCCAGCTCTACTGGATTATCAATTAGAACTTTAATTATTCAAGAGAATCAAGTTGTCAAGTAGGCGACATTGGGTACAAAAGATAGCAAGCAAAAAACTACTTTTAACTCGGTTTCTCAAGTAGGCGCGCTTTTGCGAAATATCTTAACCCTTAAGTGTGTCGATAAGGGGCCATTAAGGCCCGTCTCGTTATTTATCACTATTCAAAGGGTTGAGATAAACCCTAAAATACTGTATGAACACTTACGCCACTATATCTTGTTTATGTTGCAAAATGTTGATTATCCAATTTTACTTAAGGTTTTTCTACAGTTTAAAGAGTATTTATGCTTGTTGAATTCAATAACAGCGGCGATAGTCCAGTTGAGAGCGAGCGGACTGCCGAGACGAATGTCCGCAAGTTCAAAACCCAAGGGCACCTTTGACTTTTCTAAAGTTATTTGTGTTTTCTTTGTGAAAGATAACATCGTGAAGTAATCAGCATACCTGAGAAATTCTCCAAGAATTTTGAAGGATTATGAAGTCTGCCAATCTGCACTAGTCCAGCGTGGTGGACTAAGGCCAAATCCCTCTCAGTAGTAGAGGACTTCTAAGTAGCTCATCCGTGCTTGCAATCATATTAAAATCGGACGCGTCACAATTTCTGATGTACATAAATCTAGTAGACCACAATGAATTGCCGGGTCGTTCATCTGTCATATTTTTAACAATATTGCTGGATAGGGCTTTAGGTCTACGACAGCGTAGTTAGCATTTTAAGTAATGTTTTTGGTTTTAGGTACTAGTGACGTTTATCATATTTTATCCATAATGGCAAACGCCAAAAAAGTAAATTAATATTAAATACTTAAATTATGTATCGGTATTGTCTGTACATCGCATAAAAAAAACTAAATTTTTAATTGCTTTTTCACTTCAAAGTTCAAACTTACATAACGATCTTTTTACGAAACAGATGCCGTAGAAAAAGGTCAAATGTTTAACAGTCACTGCACCCGACAAGAAGCTACCTGTTAGATTACTTATTACTAATATTATAGTTGAAAGATTGTTTGTTGGAGATTCTGAGGCCAATCTGCACTAGGCCAGCGTGGTGGACTAAGGCCTAATCTCAGTTATAGAGGACGCCCGTGTTCAGCAGTAGGACAGTATATAATACAGGACTGATAATATCTTACTCTTTAAAATAACTAAATTTAATCAAAACATCTTTGACTTATACTACTTTGTCCCTAAATATCAAATCATTTTATTGGGAATTGATTAATTTTATTCCGGTAATAGTCATGCGGGCAAAGTCACAATTAAACGCGAATTCATATGATTAACTACGAATGAAATACGAATAACAGTAATTCACTGTTTCCTATTACCATATAAAATTATACTTTATAATCGATATTGCGTAATGGTTATATTATACCGCACCTGAAGAGACATACAAATAGGTCAATCGAGCCCTCGCTCACATTCCTACAAACGCTCATGTTTTTATAAAAGACCCTTAACAACTGGTGATAAATAGGCACTGTTGGATATATTTTTTTTAAAGCTCGGGAAAGTGGCTTCGCTGTACCTGATGTTAAGCGAAATGAAGCCTACAGAGAGTGCTGACCGACTGAATTCTTAAGACTTAGTTCAATGAAATACACACACGCATTTTATCCTCGGAGGGGTAGGTAGAGGCCTACTTCCTGCTCTGTGTATTCTGTCCCATGTGATAGGGGGTGAGCCTATCGCCTTATCTGACGACTGACTGACGCTGAGTAGAAAAACTCAATATTAATGCCCGACCCGGGGATCAAATCCGAGACCTCAGCATTGCAGTCGTACAGTGATACAACTACGACGCCGTAGCAGGCATGAAATACATGTATTGTACAAGTACCTCGTATTCTTCTTTACTGTTTTATTTGTATATAGCCCTACGGAGCTCTTGACAGTTTGCAACTACCCGCAATGCGGTAAATATAATTGTATTTATTTCCTCATTCCCATATCACAACGTTGCTACTGAAATAGCTTGTAACGTAAAGAAAATATTAAAATTTTAAATCTCATCGTGATTTCTTATGTTTACGCGAATGTTATATTGAAATAAAATTTTTTTTACGGTTTTTTATATTATAATTTTCTCCCGAGGTTACGAAGATTTTGCAGCCTTCGTGGTCACGGGGGGGAGGGGGGACTGAGGTGTTGGTCTTCGTAAAAATCAGTTAAAAATCTACCTATATTTTACAATTATACAATATTTTAATTAATTTCTTTTTACTTACTTACTCTTTATATGTATTAGTTATGTCTCTAAATGAAAAAAAAAAAAACTATTTTAATAGTATAAAATGAACATTTTAAAATTAATTATATGAAGACTATAGATCCCTAATCGGTTTATCGAAGCGAAACGTGTTCGCCAACGAATAAGATTTCGAAGAACTGTCAAAATAAACAAAGATTTTTCTATTGGGCATTTATTTAGTAGAATATAATTTGGTATCATTTCGGCTTTTCAAATTTGCATAACTGATGCATGTGTGGATTAAGTGGCGTGCTGTTTTTATTGAAGTTTTTATATTTTTAAATTATTGAGGACAGGTTTTAAACGTTTTATTGTAACGTATCTGTACATAACAATTAACCGATTTTACTTATCTCCACGGTGTGTTAGGGGTAAATACGTCCTAGCTTAGTTCAGAAACTTCTAGTATATTTTGATAGAAAATGCATTAATAGACCAAACAGATGCCCTCTCAAATATCACAGTCTCTTAGCTCCTATAAGGCGTTTTTAATACCTTATATTTCGCAAACCTAAGATGAAACTACTTTAGTCTCCATTAGAATAGGATATATTTTATATCCGCCCGGATAGCGAACACCGTAGAAAAGGTGTTAAAACCCGCCATAGTGGCCCACGTAAATGTGTCGCGTTGCGGGACCAGCCTGTGTATATCCTGTTCCAATAGGCCGGCATAATTGTGTCGACTGCCGAGGGGTAATCTCGTAAGTCGATATTCTATTGGACCACATTCGGCTTACCATCAGATGTAGTAGAATCACTGTGACTTGCACGTAAAAAAAGAAATTATATTTCGATCACTTCACCCAGTGTAACAATATTTACGATTCTGTCAAGCAGGATCAACATCATTCACGTCTGTTAGTTAATCATACACCGCTCAGAATATTATAAAAATATCAGAATCCGTCTAAAAATACACGTCTCCATTTACATTCGACGACTAACTCAGAAAAAATGTTTATCTATCGTCCGCCATGGAATAAGTTGTAGATCCGCCTAGTATTATAGAAGGTAAGTTTTTTGAATCTATTTGTAAACAGTTATTTTTAAATCGACTGCAAAGGAGGAAGGTTTGTCTATTCGTCGTATGTTTTTAAGTTTTTTCCAGAGATAATTTTTTTACCCCATGGTCTTATTTAAATGATTATTTTTGAGTTAGATTTCGTACAGCTTCTGAATGGTCCCATTTTAATTTCATCGGTATAAGACTTTGGGCTTTAAAGATGCAGAGGGGAATTCCTAAGAATCAAAAAGATTTTAACGATTATTTTTTGCTTTATTTGTAAAGCCTACAGTCATGAGCAAATCCTAGCCTATAATAATAAAAATAAATACACCCAGATAACAGTATTCTGTCCCATGTTGTGATAGAGGCAAACATATTGTATATTATTAGTTTTAAAAGTCCCTTGCTACAACATATTCAATTACTTACTCCTTAATGTCTCCCGAGTTTTGGTATCAAATAGTACGAATTAAATATGTCGCGTCTGCATTTAAAATGATATATTCTATGTCGACCATGCTTCGTAACGTCAACGATGCAATCTCGCCTCCCGGGACGCTGTCTTTAATGCTCCCCTTGATACTTAACGATTTATTTATCTTTCTACAAGTGCTGCATTATGTGAACGTCTATTTTATTTTTATAGTCTATGAAAGGTGCTCTAGTAATTGTGTTAACTGATTTTGAGTGTTGTTGGAATTGGAATTTGTGATGTAACGAAACTTGCTCGGGATTGGAATGTCCCATGTGGTAGGTTTGCTACTAATCCACCCTAGGATATCAAGTTAGATTCAAGAGGATTATACCCATTAAAAAAAAAATGAAAGTAATATACAGGAACTGTTGACCAGTTGTCTCATTGTCTATTATTTCGAGGTAAAAATGATTAATAGAATCTAGTTTGTCAATCTTTCAGGTTAATGGAAATTGATGTAACACATATCGTTATGTAAATTATAAAAAAAAAAATTTGGAATCTGAGTATTCGAACTATTTTTAATAAGAAATTTTGATAAATATTCGGTTTGTTATAAGAACAGAGCTGGTAAAGTAAACAAAAATGCTAAACCCCCGCTGTGCAGCACTCTGGAGACTGGCGGTATTTTTAACCTCTTTAGGACTGTTCACACTTTACGTCGATTTTACTTTAGAATTATAAAACTAATCAATATAGTTTTTATAATCATTTTAATTACTCATTGTTTTATTACATTATCCCGTATATAATAGGTATTCGATTATGTTAAAAAGTAATTTAAAAGTTTATCAGACAATAGAATCGTCCGGACAGCAAACATTCAAATTGGTTACCTGACACTAATTTGCAAGCTGTATCAAAAATTATAATAAATTTCGACGATACAACATAGAGTTAATTTTTTCTGATTATCTCTCATCAGTCGAGACTCTGGTTTTCCGATCCTACGCTTATCTCTCGCCAGTCGGCACTCTATAGACCATATTTCACTAACCATCAGGTGCAGGAAGGTTACTATGCCCCTATAAAAAATTATACCAATGAAAATAGTCTACCAGAACTACGAAGGACTCACAATAAAATAGTTTATCAATTTTCTCTCCATTCGGTAATGGAATCTTGCCTTGCTATTTCGAATTTATTTTGTCTTAATTTTATTTCCTTCAATTCATTCGATATAATCGCAATACTCAGTAAAACACTTAACTGTATGTATCTATAATTTTATTGGAAACATCGAATACGCTTTGTAAAGAAATTAATAAATAACCGTTATCGGTCGTTGTAATCAGAATTTTATTCTCCGGAACGTGAATTCGTGTACAACCGATATTTTGATCACGAGTAGGGTTGAACATGAGCGGCGATAGTGTAGTTGGGATTGTGTGCCGAGAAGAATGTCCGTAGGTTCAAAATCCAAAGGCACACATCTCTGACTTTTCTAATAATCATGTGTGTATTCTTTGTTAATTATCGCTTGCTTTAACGATGAAGGAAATATTGTGAGGAAAACTGCATAGTTAAGAAATTCTCTATAGGAATTTTGAGGGTGTGTGAAGTCTACCAATCTGCACTCGGCCAGCGTGGTGGATTAAGGCCTAATCCCTCTCAGTAGTAAAGGCGCGTCTCCAGCAGTGAGACATTATACAATACAGGGCTGATATATATTATTAGGTATATTATAATCAATTGATTTTGTCAATAAGTCTGATCAGCCATTACGTTGACACAAAAAATACCTTTCGTAAGAAATACGATAAACAACAGCAGGAAAACATTTATTACTTTCTTAAACAGTGTTAAATGCGGCCATTACATTTTATTCCTTACAGAAATTATACTGATACAGTCCTGCCTTTCTTTTTAACATAAAATCCCCTTTAATGCCCTTAAAGGCATCATAATTACTTAACAAATCAACTTGAAGACTCCAACAGTACGATATAAAAATAGAAAAACTCAAGATCCCTCCGAAAACTTATTAAAACACCATACACAGACGGCACCTGAATTATCTATGTAAATTTTATTACGTCAGCGGGAATCGAACGGGCTCAGTCCGGTTACACGCCGGTCGCATCAGTTAATTAAATTATTTATCAGTAGTTGAATCTATTTTTAAAGCTATAAAATATTTTTTAATTAAAGGGTTGTTTTCATTTGCATATGACTCATACTATCTTTATGACTTGGAAATTGGAAAAATGTTTTAAAGACTGGTTTAGGTATAGGCAGGGATATAACTTGAATTTTAGTAAGTATCAAAGATAAATATTAAGATTGTTGGTGTCAGATGCGAGAGACAGTCACGATACTAAAGCGAAATATCTAGGTATTTAATAGACGTCAGAGTATAAACTGTAAACGAAGCTTTCTGGTTTAAAGAACATAATACCTAATTGTACATTATGGTACCAACATCTTTTATAGGTAAATATTTATTATGTTTATGCGAATGTTAGACATAAACTGTTTTACGGATTCTATCGTGTTTTTTTGTATTATAATTTTCATCAATGTTTCGAAGACTGCAGCCTTCTATTGAGTTCTCTACGAAGATCGGATCGACAATAGCTAAAACAATGTATAATTGTAAAATGTAGGTAGACATTGTAACTTTGACTTTTCGGACGACCTACAGCTCAGTCCCCATGACCATAATGTCTGCAGTCTTCGAAACGTCGGTAGAAAATTAAAATAAAAAAAACGCGTTATAATCCGTAAAATCACCCACGAGGTGGATAGATGACCTTATAAAAGTCGCAGAAGGTTGCTGGATGCGGGCCGCTTACAATAGGTCGATTTGGAAAACTTTGGGGGAGGCCCATGTTCAGCAGTGGACATCTTGCGACTGATGATGATAATGAATTCGTAAAATAGTTTGATTTATGTCCAACATCATCTCAGACCTAAAAATTTTGGCCAGGTGCTCTGTAAATTGATACCTTAACTAAACCTCAAAGTCCAAACCCATCAGGTTACAGAGCTACCTCAATATATTCAAGACAATAGACTATTCAAGTACGCCTCTAATTGTCTATCCCGCATTACTGTGCGTGTCCAAGGGGCTGGCGTGGTCGAGTGCGTGCGATCCTATAGCGAGACTAGATATGGCACGTTGTAGCAGAGATATTGGAAAAGATTTTTTTAATGCTTTGAATGACGATATTCGCCTGATGGTAAGCGATACGACCGCCCATAAACAGTAGAAACACCATCCAACACCTTGAATTACAATTATGTTCGGTATTTCACTGCGCTCGCCATCCTGAGACGTGGGATGTTAAGTCTTATCTTAGTTCTATGTCCTTCAAACGGGAACACAACAGTGACTACAAACTGTTGCTTGGCGGCAAAAATAGATATTGCGGTGGTACCTACCAAGGTGGACTCCCATATATAAGAGACCTATAACAAGTATATCGTGTGAATAATTTTACTTATATAAGAAAGTTCGTTTTTTTATGATAGCATCACTAAATGGTTTGTATGTTCATCATAGATTAAATATATCTATAGGGTACTCTTTGCACCGAAAAAACACATTGTAACTTGCTCCGGGAAAAAACGCGTTATAATTGACGCGTTATTATTAGGTATTGGACACGTTTTTTATTTCTATCTGGTATCTCTATAATCGCGTTCCTAAGATAACGGTACCACCACACAGTGGCCGCAATATAGCATCGATTAACGTCATTAAAACATCGTGAATACTAGAGTGTGGTTACTTGGGGGAGTGTTTATATAACCGTAATATTCAATAGTTAATTTAAATATAGAATGATAATTTTCTTGGAACAATTTGACAGCCTGTATACACCACCTCACTTAAACTGTCAATTGATCTGGCAGCCAGTATTTTAAAGTATTTTAATTTGTAAATCGTGAGTAATAAAGTCTAAATTAATCACAAACCCACAAATCCTACCTATTTCACAGAATAAAAATTAATCGATGTTGCTGGAAATTATAGCTTAGGTCTTCCTATTTTAAGTACAAGCCGAACATAAATTTAATATACTTGTATTTAAATATACTTTTAATATTTGTAAGAAAAATAAATAAATAAATGTCACATCCATTGGCTGTACATCTACGTTCCTTTGTCTCTTTAAAAATACCGCCACGACTTACGCATACGATTCATTAAAGCTAATGTTTTAGCCGGTGTTGAATTCGTAAATGTCCCGGATCCTATGCCGGCTATTATAATTTCCTGGTCACGCTTGCTAGTAATTAGGGGTTAAAAGAGTTCGGTATGTTTATTGTGCCGCTATAAAGACACTTCCGTGGCGGTGAGGCATTGAGAATTAATCTGTGTTAACTAGTAAGGTAAGGCGACATATTTAATTTTTTAAATGAATGGTGATGCATGTTGGGAGAAAATCTGTCGTTCCGGACTTTTATGATACAAAATAATAATAGAATTTAGACCACATTAAGACTATTAATCAGTATTTGTGTTAATGTTATATTTTAATAAAAAAATTATATTATTTTATATAATGTATTGCATCGAAATCATTGGTTCGTTCGCGAACAAATTATAATTCACAAATATAACACTTCACATTTTTGCTTGTAAATATACTATGGTATAATATAGTATACTTCTTAGGTTCTTAGTGAATTATCGCTTGCTTTAACGTTAAAGGAAAACATCGTGAGGAAACCTGCACATCTGAGAAGTTCTCTATAGGAATTTCGAGGGTGCGAGAAGTCTACCAATCCGTACTAGGCCAGCGTGGTGGACTAAGGCCTCTTAGTAGTAGAGGAGGCCAGTGCCCAACAGTGGGACAGTATACAATACTGGGCTGATATTATAAAATGGATCTTACCGGCTATCAATAACTAAACTGGAACAACTAGGTCTAAGTTGACATAGCTTCTCTGTATGTTTATAACGGTAAGAAATTTTTCTCCTAACAAAAACAGCGTATTGCGGTAACCTCGCCGACTTAACGCCGGTGTAATGTTACCTGCGCCGGCGCAACATAATGTGTTGTCCCGGAAACCGTCTCTTTGTTGTCAACTGACCACATTAAAGGACCGGGATTCGGCTGAAAGCGTAGAAAGTGTGTCTGTTCTGCGGTTTAATTTTACATTGTTGAAGGTAATTTTTTTAAATGCTATACGATGGGCAAAGAAATTAAATTTAAACAGCCATATATTGTGTTTGTAACTTGTTTTGTTTTCGAAATAAATTCATACAAAATAAATTAAGTAAAAGCATTAAAAAATGCCTCCTACTGTTAACAATATCCGCATAAAACATAAACGCGTTTTGACTTAGTAGCTCAAATAATCCCACTCCATTCAAATAACCTAAAAAAAATAATTTAGAGGCTTACTTTCGTATTCATATTAGACTTGAAAAATATCTGCTAAAGCGAAACAACTTGATTATAATAATGATATGATTTACAAAGTAATGCGGTAAATCTCGGAATGTTAAAATATTTTAATAAAGCCTCTGGTTTTCAAAGTGATCAGTGATGCCTCTCTAAAGGCAGCGCGAAAGTTTCTTATTAGAATTTATTTAGGTATATTTTAAAAGGGGAGTTAATAATCAAAGACCACGCAGCTTATCGATGTCAGAGGTGGTACAATCAAGTAAGTGAAGGCGTCAATAGAAAACTAGTTAATCAAATTGATATTCAGCTTGCAAACCATTGCATTGACTGGATTTTGTACCAGAATCTTGTACAATGATTTTTGATGTTTACGCGAATGTTAGACATTGAAATAGATTTTTTTTACGGATTTTATCGCGGTTTTTTAAAATTAAAATTTTCCTCCGACGTTTTGAAGGCATTGCAGCTTTCGTGGTCACGGGGCGGACTGAGGTGTTGGTCATCCGAGAAGTCAAAGTTACAATATCTATCCAATTTTACGATCATACAATTTTTTTAAAATCCGTATAAATGTTGTATCGGTATGGAATATTGTAGTAGATTACAGTTACTATTATATGTAACCCTAGCTCTCACCTCCTTGTTCCTGAGTCCGCTACAGTAAACGATATACATATAGTTTTATCACGGCATTGTGAACTCTAAATTCTGAGACACAGCGGACGAGCCTCCATATAGTTTTGTCAAGGCATTATGAACTCTAAATTCTTAAAATTTTTCACCCTTATACCAAAGGCCGCCATATTGGTCCTAAATAACGTTTGAGAACCGCTCTCTCGATTAATGCAAAGCGTAGACGTCGCCTGTTATGCATATTAGGTAGAATGTAGATGATAGACTGAAGCTTAACCTGGATTCATTACGCACATCTCAAATCCGCCCGTTTTGAGTATTAAATTATTATGAAAATGTATACTGTTCTGGTTTATATTCAAATGCGTAGGAATCTTAACTGTATAAGAAATTTATTTTATAGTTAACATTGTTTAATATCAATAATGTTTTATCAATACAAATTTTCATAATAAATTATGTGAATGTGGAAGTACTTGCAGAAACTACATGAATTTAAATTTAATTTGGTTTACGGCACATACTTAATGCGTTTGATTAATATAGTTGCATGCAATAAGTTGATTCAATTCTCACTTTCATTTGGAACTCGATAATTCGGAAAAAACAAGGAAAAATTACTCTTAAAGCTCTGCAATAAAGTACAGTCTATTTTACACACCAGAAATACTCACATTGGAACTTCTATTTCCGCGTTTTATTTATAAATACACGACAACGTGACCCCTCTACACCTTATCAATAGGGGTCCAATAGAATGTCGACTGAGGAGAGATGATTACCCCTCGACAGTCGACACAATTATGCCGGCCTGATAGAACGGGACATACACAGATCTTGGAACGCGAGACACATACTTTAGCCACTATGGCGTATTTTAATACCTTGTGTACGGTGCTATTCGGGCGGATATAAAATATATCCTAACAGTGAAACACACGCACAAGCAAAACTTACTTCCTAATAAACTAATAAGAAGACTTACAACTTGTAAACAAACCGGTGCAGATAAACAAGTCGTTTAACATACATGAAACAAAGTAAGTCGACAATGCACTGCTATTTGTGAGGAGTGACTAAGGACTAGGGAGAGTGGGCTATAAATACTCGTAGTTAATGTATCTTGATTGACTGGTATGAACTGTTTTCTAGCTATTGAATTCAGTTTTCTACTAGACAATTTGCTGCGTTTTGTACGTGTTTTACGGTATATTCGCATCGAAGTTAGGTCGTAAGTAGAGGTAAGAGTATATATTTTTACCAATTAAACTGTATAGAAATATTATAGTTGAAATAATTAATTTCATAGTAAATGTATGATTGCAAAAATATTGTCACCTCATTCTCGCCATGTGACGTGATACAGGCAACACATTAGCGTCTGCGCGTCGCTTTACACTCGCATAAACTAGACACTTCCTACATTCGATACGAATCTGCGTAATCTGCTTTCGATTCGAATTGTTGGTAATTAAGAATGTAAAACATTTTTCCGTACGGCCACGTGTTACTGTAACCACTCCTGCGCAGTATCATTCGCTAACACCTGTGTATAAACATAAGGTACATTGAATGCGAAACAGTTTACGCAATTCTCAAGTCAGACTGCCTGACTGTTAGTTCGGCCATAGATTATAGAAGGGATTTGTGCCTATTGGGGATTGTCTCTGAGAGGTCATGTTGATAAAACTTGAAATTCAAATTAAAATAGCTAATTACTGATTCTGCTAGGTATCTACAACAAAAATTTACGATCCAATTAAAGTTTGACATGCTTACACTTTTTTGATTGTTTTTTTTACATTCATTAAAAGTTAGAGGCTATGATTGAAATCCGTTGTAAGAAGATAAGTAAGGAACCTGGTTGGAATATTAACATTATTATTGGCATATATTATAATGAGTAAATTTTCATAGTTTTTGTTTTGTTCTTTAAAAGATAATCTTGCAAAATAGATGGCCATATTAGACTTCATTACAAAATAACTTGAAAAAGTAAACTTTTTTAAATAAAAAGGTGTAATTAGTTTTATGCTATGTACAGAAATAGTAATAAAAATTCCCATATATAAAAATATACCTCTATAATAACCAAAGGGCGACTAACAAAAAACAACTTAAAGTAACACGAACAAGATTCATTTTCAAATGAGAAAATTCCATCACGTATTGACATTCTAAGGTATTCCCATACACTCTAATTAAAGTAACTTTGTCTACGAGGACATGAGTTCATTAAATACCCATTGCTGGTACCACACTTCAATTAATCATTTTCAAATAACTTATATCGTAAATCGTGATTGGTTTTAAGTACGTTAACATACTAGTCGACTTCGCGTGGTTTTATTTGCGTTTATTAATCACATTTTTTTCAATTTTACTAGTCTTTATATAGTACTCGGTGATCGAATCTTCATTCGCATGTTAGAGCTTTCCCGGGATAAAAGTACCAATATATGCTTATGCGGGATAAAAGTAGTCTGTATTTGAACCCAGGATATAGGTGTGTGCCAAATTAGTAGCACCAATAGTGTGACCGAAGATAGTGCAGTTCCTAACAAGGCCCTCATGTTTTAGTTTTTTTTTGTCGTATAATGAAAATACATCCGATTATTTTTAGTTATTTTATTAATAATTTTTGTAATATATGGTGATATTTTCTTAATATTTTTTATGAAACGATTTTGCGAAAATTTTAATTACTAAGTAGACCATCAATGGTTCCGCTACCTTATGTTTAAAACAGTGTGTATTATTTAAATAAAGCATTACTCTAGTTAATGTAACCAATGACCTTATATCGTATTAATGCACAATAAAGTTATTGTTATGCTATGGGCAACTAATAACACGTATGAATAATAGCTTTTTAAACGTTTCGATTCGAATTAATCGACATATCGTAATTGCAATCGAAATTTATTGCGCAAGTATTAACATATTAATGAAATAATTTTCATTTGCATTTCTTTACTAGCTGCTCCCGCCATTTCTTTCGGAGAGGCGATGAATTAATTGACTTTTATTTCAGTACACAAATGAGTAAGCACATAGTAAAATATTATTTACAGTTTGTAATCCTTTCGACGTAGCAAATTGAATGCATAAAACTACCCTTTTATTTCACATCACTGTAACTCTAAAATAAACTCAGCCACGAAAGTAGCTAACATATTAAAAATCTTAAAATACTTCTACACCTAAACTTAATTTAAATATTTTGTTTTTTTATCTACAAAAAGTCAACTCTGTGAAATTTAATTTAGGGAAAGAAACCTATATTTGATACGGACACAAAAGTCTAAAGGCGATTTCAAATTTTTTATTAGTTAAATTTTGTGGCTGTATGTTAGAATTGTATATGTGAAATAAATCGATAAATAGATATAATAATACCGTTACAAAATTAGTATACACGGCCCCTTCAAGAACAAAGTGTGATGTTACGGTTATAGTCCTAGTGTCGAGTCTTCCGTCTATACAAATATCTCATTTCAATGTGCTTCTTTGACGCGTTAGTTAACATTCAGTGAACAGTTACTTAGGTCATCTAAGCCCTTTTAAAATAGACTGGAGGATGTAACAGTAATCTTGTGAACTTAGGTATTGTTTGTTTTAAATCGGTTATACGAATGCTATGTTTATATAAATTATAATTGCATTCAATGAATAAATGAATAAAATTTGTGCTTCACTTCGCTTAACATCAGATGCAGTGAAGCCACATTGCCGAGTCACAATAAAAAAACGCATAATTATTATTTTTGAATCAAAATTAGGTTTATTCACAGATTTATTTTTATTATGTGTATCATGCTAAATTACAAATGGGAAGCTCGAAGAGAAATATAGCAGGTCTATACTATTCGAATGAAGTAGTTCACGATTTTTGAGTCTAAGGTGTGATAGGAAATTGCCAACATTTTTACCTTTCATTTTGTGCATTATTTTATATGTAATAGAAAATAATACGAAAAAAAAACCTGTGAACGTATCATTAAAATTGACTGAAAAATCAGGAAATAATTCACTTTTCAAATATTGCTATGTTCTGGAGTGGGAATATCGCTCCATCTCTGTCCCTCGCACTGATCGTAATTTCCGATGACGTCACGTGCTTATATTTTCTTGTCACTTAATCCTGCTAATGAATTTTAAAGGCTTATAACTTATTTATTTTTCATTGGATTTCAATTACATCCTCTGTGTTGGAATTTATATGACATAAACTTAAAAAAAATAACTGTCATGTATCATCGTCGCGAAACATTATAAAATTGTATTTTTCGGTTCTGTGGATGCTTGATCGGAGTCAATCCGTATAAGGAAGGTGGAGCGGCGAGCTCCTAGGTCACGATTCGTATCGCTACCATCGCATACTTTTGTTATTTCCCGCCTTTTTGAGCTCGTGAGAAAATGTCGATTTTGATGTCTTATCTGATGCCTTCAAAGAGAGAATCGGGATTGACGTTTTGGTTGTAATTTTGACAATGATTTGAAAGGGTTTCTGCAGAGATTTAACGGATAAAAAATTAGGCAAAGGTGTATGTCCATCAGTGGACTAATATAGGACTGATAATGATCATAATAGTAAATTCAGCATAATATGCTGTGCCAAAGAATATTTTTATTATCCAAGAAAAACTCTTTACGCATAACTTCTGCAATATGGCCTACGTAGAATAATTTAAAGACTAAATTAATCACTGGCAACATTTTCAATATCTAACCATCACTAACAATTCCATTGTCTCACAAAACCTTAACGAATGCAATTAACCCGATTATTCGAATGCCACAATGATTCATTCTTATCGTAAATCATCAATCATATTCAAAGAGGATCGTTTATGTAATTGTATAGTTCCATTTGTATTTTTATCTGAAAGTTAAAAATACTTCCATCGAGTGCAATGAACTTACGTGCCGCAATTATTCCCGAGTACTCGTACATTACTATAATAGCGTTTACACACGGCGTTTTGAACGAGGTAAAGATGCGCGTTTTTATGCGCACTATTATACACATTATGTTAATTATGTGCTTTGACAACAACAACTTTTGTTACAACCTAATTTAGACTATAAATATCATTGGGCATATGAGTTCTGAGTCTTTAATTTCTGGATCTGATAGACCTTTACAACTTTTCTGTCTTTTGTGTGTGAAGACTAAAGATTTTTTTAAGTGTTAACAGTACGTTTGTCTATAAGGATTATCTGCAATTTTAACATTAAAAAATTTACAAAATCTGTACAGGTTTCAGTTCCAGCAACGTTTTGTCTTTACATTGTAAAAGTATATTTCTTTATAAAGTATGTGACCGGCATGCTAACGTATTATTTGTATATCCGTTTTCTTCAACTATATTCTAGTACGAAGCCCAAAAATACGTCTAAATTGACAATAATACGTATAATTTTTTCTCGAGTTGCAAAAATCTGTATCGTATTAAAATGGATAAATACTGTATACATCTGTATAACTGCCAGTACTGAGTGTTAATGAAGTGTGCGTAACACACTAGCGATTCGTCCTTAACAAGGACATTTGTATGTAAAAGACAAAAGTACGCAGTTCCCGAAAGCATGCGTTTACTGCACGTTCTGTTTACGTTTGAAGCGCGTAAACTCGTTTAAAGCGTCGTGTGTAATGGATCTAAGTCTTGATACTTGATTGCTGTTTAATGTTTGTGAAGTAGATGTTAAAATAAAGAATGTATCAGAAGATATTTTCGTAGTAGGTAATCGTTTCAATTGAGTCAGTTACACGTGCAATGGGAAATGAGTTTTGTTAAAAAACTAATATTACCGAACTGCCGATAGTTCTAAGACGTAACCTACTAATAATGCAGTTTTTATATTTAATACGGCCAGAGCTCTTAACCCCACTGCACCTGATGGTAAGCGGAGTGGAATCTATCTATCGACATCAACCCTCGCCAGTCGATACAATTATGTCGGCCTGTTTGAACCAAATATACACAGACTGATCCCAGAACGCGACACACTTACGTGGGCAACTATGGCGGGTTATAACACCTTGTGTATAATTGTCGCTATTCGGGCGGATACAAGATATATCCTTCCACTAGCAAATGACAATAATGTGTGCAGAGCTTTATGAGACAGTATGTAAGGTCTCAGCTAATGAGTGCAGGGTAATGCCATGAAGTTTTACAATTAATAGTTCTATGTAATCTTCTCACTATTTATAGACTCGCTTGCCATTATTAATATCTCGTTATGCTAGTCTCGACATTCTAAAAAAGAAATGCGAAACTCAAGATAGTAATATCGGAGAAAACATTGAAGCAAAAGAAAGCAAGGGAAAGCATACAATTGGTATTCTTTTAAGATTCTTTGAAACTTGTGTTTCTGTAACGTTTTTAGTTTTAATACTTTATATTTTCGAGATATTTATCCAAATATCCCTTTATTTATTACTCAATATTCTCTCTTTTTGAGATCAAAGTGAACAATTGGTTTTGTATTTAAAGTACTTACTCTTTTAAATTATGTTTCTTTTCATTTCATGTACTGAAAACAATCTTGATACTTAAAACTTTCTAAGTCGTTATTTTGCTAATTACCCTATAAATTAGAAATTTAATTCAAAGACCCTACCCTAAATCATCTTACAGACTTTTAATGCCTGAGAGGTAGCACTTTAGAATTTTTGTCATTGAAAAGGCGTTTTAAAGGAGTGGAATTACGATCAACAAAGGCATCAATAGTTTCTGTTATTCTCTTGATATTAACAATCATTATGGCGTATAAACCTGATCGAAAGCACGTGATCAATTTTGCCGTGAGTGCTAAATACTCCTACGTGAGCTCAATGATATGACCTGGATTCAAGTGATTTTAGTGAATTTGATCTATTTATAACCAATCTGTACTGGTTAATTGAGAGAGCTCTTAAAGACCAGAATTGAATATATTAGTGCCAACTTAATGGTAATATGCGGAAGGTATTGATGCTAGATGTTCGAAGTAATTACAGAAAATGCTGAACGGATTTGAATGGAATTTGGTATGAAGATAAACCATGTTCCGGATTAACTTGTATTTTTTTAAACGCAGGTGAAGCCATAGGTAACACCTCTATAGTTCAATGTTTCTTTATGTGAATCTTAGACATTAAAATTAAACGTTTTAATGTTTTAGTTTTCTCCCAACGTTTTGAAGACTTTGCAGCGTTCGTGGTCACGTGGGGGACGTATATACTTACATACAATTTCACCAAATTGTACTTAACTATGTTACCAGAACAAATCGTATTAAAACGTGAGGGAAGCTGAGGAAATAAAATCGTGTATCGACGATAAATAAAAGTATACAATTACGAATAAACGAACGTCTACTGTTCTTTACCGTCTTCAACAGAGTTTACTGCTTACGTTAGTTATTCGACACTTGCGTATTTTTTTCTTTATTTAGCCTTTTATTGGTGAGATTTTTTATGGAGAAAGTGGAAGGCTTGGTGGAAGAATGGATAGGACATCACGAAAAGTTTTTATTTACTAGTTTTTGCCTGCGAGAAATGTTTTTACGGGATAAAAAGTAGCATATAGCACACAGAAATAATGTGGCTTCCTATGAGTGATTTTTTTTCAAAATCGATTTAGTAATATTTGAGATTAGCGCGTTCAAACAAATTCTTCAGCTACATACATGTATATAAGCCGCTCAAGGAGTAAGCGTGTCAATAAACAAATGAACTGTGCTAAGACAGGAATACCCTTGTTTAGCGGAAATATTAGATTATTAGAAAAGACGAAAGAGGTATATCAAGATCATGTAATACCGAATAGTCTCTGCCTATCCCCAAATGATAAAGGTGTGTATGGAATGTCCATTATCTTTACTTTATGCGGCTGCCATTTATTGGCGGGTAATCATCAATTTCACAAGGGGAAAGTCTGTCTGGCACCTCTTATCTTGTAATTGGTAACGTGTCAAGGAATTTTTGGAAACTGTGAAAGGTTTTATCTCGTTCTTCATTTATCGCTTAGTTTTATCTTTGGTTTGACGTGCGTGGGGTAGAAAAATAATTTTGGTTTGTGATATCTTTTTAGGACTTAATTTGATACTTAATATTATGATTTTTATCCCTAAATGTTGGCGGAGATGTATTGTATAGGTACTTTGATGAACTGATTTCCGTGTCATGATAAAATGTCGCCACATGAATATAATTTTTAATGCCAGGAAACTGATGTTTTTAGAATCGCACACCTCGCGCAAGTTTTCGTTGTGGAATCTGAAAATCTAACCTAAAGCTTCATGGTTTATAGTCCAGGTTACATTTCCATCAAACCTATGCGATGGTATTTATAATACAATATAAAAAATAGGAAAGTACATATAAAATCTAATTAAAAATACATCGAATAATTACGATTATTCAATTTCGATCACTATTTCGATTACATAAATTAAATTAAGAATACCACAAGATCAAACTGGGAATATATTAAAAACATCTATAGTCCATTAGTACAAAGCTCTCAAACGGGAACCGAACCCCAGACAAGTCACGAATAAACGTGGTTGAATTGTAAAATTAGTGCAAATAAGGTCACACTGGCACTCGCTGGCAAGTTGGCATAGATTCTGCACGACACGGCTTGAATCGTAATTAGACCGTAATTCAAGAATGGATGTGCTTATTGTCAATAAGTAATTTTGTTAAATGTGCATTGAAAAGAGAATATCTTCTTAAATCTTTAAGTTTAAATTGATTGAGAACTGCCTCGTTAGCGTAGTTGTATTACAGCAGGACTGCAGTGCTGAGGTCTCGGGTTCGATCCCCGGGTCCAGCAAAGTGATATTCGGTTTTTCTCACTATCAGTCCGGAGTCTGGAATTTGTGCCTGATTACGCGATAGTTTCGCTCCCTATCACGTCATGGAGCCAATACACACGGCGGAAAAGTGGGTGCACCAATTGGGCTTCTGCCTACCCCTCCAAAGATAAAAAGCATGTGTGTGTGTGTCTGACTGAGAAAACTAAAGCGCAGAAAAATGAAAGAGATTAAGAATTACAATAATAAAAATACCAGCCCTGTACTATATTATACTGTCCTACTGCTGGGCACGAGCCTCCTCTACTAAGGAGAGGGAATTAAGCCTTATTCCACCACGCTGACTTACTGTGGATTAGCAGACTTCCCATACCTTTAAAATTCTTATAGAGAACTTGTCAGATATGCAGGTTTCCTCACAATGTCTTTCTTCACCAAAAAAGCCATAATACACAAAGAATACTCACATAACTTTATAAAAGTCAAAGGTGCGTGCCGTTTTGAACCTGCGGACATTCATCTCGGCAGTGCACTCCCAACTAGGCTGTCGACGCATTGGACACTGATTTAAAGAATTGGCTTGTAAATCACCAAACAAAAGAAGTTCGATAAGTATTAAAAGTAATGATTTCTTTCGAACGTATCAAAACCATCTAGTCACTGCATAGGATACGGTTTACCGCTAAAATAATTTTGATTGCCGCCGTGCCTAATCACGATCGGCTCATTTCCGTTCATCGTCACAACCACAATGACAACACAATTAATGATTGTAAAAAACCATATAAAAGCATGTTGTAATGTACTTTTGTGATGTAACAATAATGATGGAATGATAGATTGTTGAAACTGTAAAAAATATGTTTTAGTACCGATGTATCATTTGTAGATGGCTCTGTTTTATATCGTATAATTTTTATTTTTAATGTTCTTAATTTTAAAGTGATTAATTATTTTTATTTTATAAAAACAATTTATTTCGTTGCAAAAATGTATTCGTTGTTTATAAAATGATTATCTTTTTTTATCAGTTTTATTAATTTTCTTTGTAGGCAAAATGGTAGGAAGAACATTTTCAGCACATTTGTTTTGTAATTAACACGATCTCTATGGCTGGATTGTTTATTATTGCCTCTATTAGAGTAAAAGAAGCTCGCAACATAATTCTAAATCCAGATTCTAATATTAATGAGGTGCGAAAGATTCTTAAAAACCCAATTAATTTCCGAATACAAATATTAATACTTTGTTAGCCACTGTGCAGGTCTCGAACGCCTGGTGTACTTAAAATAGACTAACCTAGATCGCGTGAATCACGCTTAGTTATATCCTGATTTATAATATGGAATGCTAATGCATTCACACACTGCGGCTAGTCTGTTTTTCTTTGTGTAGAGAGCAGGGTTGCCAGATTATTTGTTTAAAACAGAATACAATGATAGACATAATTTTAGTTTAAGTTCGTATTAGTAACTCGATGCAAACGATAATACGGTTACAATTTCTACCTTGTTTATTACTGCTCTTACTGCCATCCTGGGCAATAAACTTCTCATAATTTCCAATAGCCTATTACTGGTACACAACAGGTACCGGTGTTTGGCTGCGGTAAACAATACGTAAACACGTTTCATTTATTTATTTATTAAAACAAAACAGGTTATAATCATATATGTATCGTAATAGAAAAAACAATTGCTTGATAATAATTATAATTCAAAACATATTTTCTTGCATATAGTAATAACTAATTAAAAGTTACACGCTGCAAGTTATTATGAAATCGTATATTAGGTGCTGGTGGTAGGATATATTTTTTATATTCGCTCGGATACCGACCACCGTACACAAGGTGTTAAAACCCGCCATAGTGGCCCACGTAAGTGTGTCGTATTCCGGGATCAGCCTGTGTATACCCGGTTCCAACAGGCCGGCATAATTGTGTCGACTATTGTGGTCATCATCTCTCGTCAGTCGACACTATTGGACCCCACTCCACTTACCATCAGGTGGAGTGGGTTCACTTTGTTGTGCCTCTATAAAAAACAGGTACTCTTAGATGATTAAGGTTACAAGCTCGATAAGTACAAAAGGAGCCATAATTACAATAACCAACGCATTGTTGGTACAACAAACATAAAATCCAATTGGCTATAATATAGTTTTACTAATCTGAATGCCTTAGTGGCGTAGTTGTACTGCATGCGCGGCACGACAGCGCTCTGAGGTCCTGGGTTCGAATCCCGGGCTTTTCTGCTCAGTATCAGCCCGGAGTCTGGAGTTTGTGCCCTATATGGCGATAGGCTCGCCCCCTATCACATCATGGGGCGGAACACACTTGGCGAATAGTGGGTGCCCTGGTTGCGCCTCTACATACCCCTTCGGGGATAAATGCGTGATATTGTGTGTACTAATCTGAAAATAAACGAAACCGTCAATCTAGAACAATCAAGACCACATCCACTCAAGCTATTCATTTGCATCGTACTAAGAATAGCCGGGAGATGATCTCGTTCGTCGCCCTGCTCACACCCGCCAGACCGCGGCGTAATGATATAATCACTGTTATTAGTCGAGTTGGAACTGGATAATTTTTCTGCTATTTTTATAATGCGAAGTGTTTAGTGTGGAGTGGAATATTGTGTAGAGGATACGGTTGTCAATTGGTTATGTGTTAGTATGCCGTGCTAAGGCAAAAGCGTTATGACAGGGAAACCTTATTTCGAGATAATTTAAGTTTTGTAAATACAGTTTTATAGTTTTGTATGTAAAACTGAGATAGAGAAAACTCTTAAGGTTTTTTTTAATAAGTTCTAAACAAGATACCGTTATTTAGGTAAGTTCATTGGATGGGTATTTCTTTAAGCTATCTGACGACACAAAAATTAAATTTTGATTTTTTTTAGATACCGCTTTTGAGCTTAGCACGGCAATATAATAATCATAGATTATGAATTCGTAGTTTTAGATAAGCAACTAGTAGAGCTTGGTATTCCTGGATGCAATTACTCGTATTTACAGAATCAAAAACAAACGCACAACATGCATTTATTCCCGAAGGTATGCAGAGGCGCAACCAGGCACCCACTTTTCGCCAAGTATGTCTCGTCCCATGATGTGATGTTATCGCACATGCAGTAGAACTACGCGACCAAGGCAATCAGTCATTTATAGAATCATTTCGTAAACACAAAAAGGTGTAAAATACAATGCGTATCAATTAAGTCACTAATACATTCCTGAATGAAATAAATATATAGGCTGTATTATCAATTCCTTTGCCTATACCTATTCTAAAAATCATAAACACGTTCCCTAAACTAATGACGTCATACGAAATAAACAAAGTCCGCGCATTCCGAACTACTTCATGCTGAAATAATTGGCTTGGAATTGCTGAAGGAAGCTCCCCCTACTCCTCCCTCCCTAGTCGTGTCGCGGCTCGATTTGTCCCGGCTTTGATGTCGCTCCTGACTGCTTTATCTGTCATTCGTGAAGCCGCCACTTACGCTGCGAACTTGAGTGATTTATTCACTTCGGGAGTGTATAATTTATGTATAAGATGGATGTGTTTTTGTTTTGTGATTCGTTTGTTGGATATTATGTTCTTTTTTTAATAAATTTAAAAACTTCATTTGCTTAAGTTTGGGAAGGATTTTAGTTTTTTTTTTATTTAAAAGATTTCACTTGTCTTATTTACTTAATTAAATATTTGTTCAATTTTGCTATTACGGCAAAACTGGCTGAAAAATATTTTAGATTTAGAACTTATTTATAAAAACAAAAATATAAGATCTTGCTTGTACTCTCAAAGAACAAGGCAGAATTTACAGCCTTGACCCACGATTACGTAAAATTACTATCCTGACCAGCTTTTTTAAAAATTAGTTTTCAGTATATTTTACAATTCATTAATGAAACAAATCATTCGCACACAATATTCCATATTGCTGTATTATCTTAATAATGCATTTAACTGATACTGTACCCTCGTTTCAATCATTATGCACTCGTATCTTTTTTTAATGTGTCAACTCCACTCACTTCGTTGTCAAACATCGACATGTCAAAAACAAACAAAATGGCGCGAAGTGACGAAAATATTGCCAGTACGTTACCTACCGACTACTCTCCATCACATAGCTTTGCAAATATGATATCTATAATACTAGTAATTAAACTGAATTTCATTTGCATGTTACATGGAGATGTGACATTTGGGGATGGTGAGGACTTCTTCCTTCCCGTTCACATGTATTTAGAAAAGAAATAACAAGAGGAAACAAACGCTGATGAGCTCCGGCTTAATTCCTTATTCCTTCAATACTCATTTGAATAAGATCGCGAACTGTGAATTTTAAAACGGTTCTTTGGGGATTACACGGTTTTCTTTGACTTATTAGTGTTGAATAAGTAAGTTCTTGTTAATGATAAATACTTTAGAGATTTTGATAAAGTATTTATGTGTAAGCGACAATTTTAGTATATTTAAAACTTCTTTATGGATGTTTATACAATTAAACTCCCCAAATGTCGCTAGGAGTAAATTAGTATGACCATAGTCTTCCAATATCTCTAATTTTAATATAAGCGGCACTATTATTAAACTGATTCAAAAGTGCCAATTTTACCATCACATGGCGGTCATTCAACATGACTACCATTGATGAAGTAACACATAACACCAGTTATACACTCTTGCGCAATGTCACAGAACAAAACACGGGCCAATCTATCATTCCAACATCAAAAGATTGAGCGGACTCGATGGAGCGCGAAATAGAACCAACATCAAATATATATCAAACAGTTAATTTGTGGGATAAATTAACCTGTCAGTTTGTGTGTCGTAAATTTTAATAGTCACGTTACCAAAGCAAATAAAGTTATTGTGTAAGTTGCTGATCGGAATTCAATTGATTGGGTACGGTGTCCTTCTATCGAGTTTGTCCTTTCTTTGCGTTGAGTTTTGAAGTGTTAGTTGATACTTGACTGTCCTATCTTTCTGTTTTGAATGAAGATAGCTATTATTTTGGACACTAAAATGGTGTCCGTAATCAGCTCGCTCAGAGTTTGAAACGTTGGTATAAGAGATTTGTATTTGACACTACACGGGCCGTAGTAAAGACGCCTACTACATGTTATTCAGTTTGAAACCGTGGCGTGAGATATTTGTAGTATACGTGCCGTAGTTAAGAGGCCTTCTACATGTCATTCATAAGAATGACATCCTTTTGTTGTAAACGAGCAAACTGCAAAGACATATTCTCACATTCTAGGGTATCAGCTAAGGGTTGTAACAGGAATGGCAATTTAATAATTTTCTTCATATCAGCCTTAAGCTTAAGAGGTACTCAAATATTGAGAACTGTACAAAAAGTAGAGTTAACTCTATTCATTTCTCGTGATATTCCATGTATACCAATTTCTTCTTGATATACAACTTTCACTTCATCTACTTCATTAATCTTTTCATGCTTTCTTATGGAAACAACAAATATGGACCGAAAAATATGAAATTATTGTTTTTGACATACATATTTTCGGTGTTAATTTTTAATGTGACACGGATTTGAATCGACGCGACACAGATGTAAAATTATTATTGTTCAATGAGGCCCTGTTGCTGTTTTAAGCTTTAGGTCTGATTTTCCAATAATCTGATGATTATTATTAATCCTTAGAGATAATAATTCTTATGAATAACTTGAATCAAACTGTTATAAAGAACATCAAAACACACGCTCACACACCCACGCACACACGTCTCTGTAGTGGTAGCCAGAAGCGCAACTTGTGCACTCTTCTCGCTATATGTATTCCGTCCTATGATGTGATAGATAATGAGCTTATCGCCATATCACACGAATTCCAGATTTAAGACTGATACTAAATAGAAAATGCCAATCATTTTGTCCCAAATTCGAACCAAACACCTCAATTTTGTAGCAATCAAAAATATTCTTCCAATTAACTTAACGGCTAAATTAACCATGATAAAAAATATCAGTCAATATAAAACAGTCTATACTCTAACTCTATAATGGAAACAGTTAAGATAGAACCATAATGAAGCCGCAAACTTATAAATATATTCATAAGCTATTGAAGACCTCATTATGAATATAAGAGCTTCGAGGCTCGATAATAAGAGGCTTCCATCTAGGTCAAAGACTCTGCCTAGGCTTTAGCTGAGTTTCAGCGCTTCGTGCGAAGGTCGTATTGTTATTCATTATTCTGGATCTGGAGTCGAGTTTAAAGGAAGAACAAATTGGAGTAGATACTTCGATACATCTTTCTGATTTAATTAATATCCAAACAATACGTTTTTCTTTCTTAGCCGCCGCCTTATTAATAAATGTGTACTAGCCATTGATGTATATTCTACGTACATATATATCGATGGTACTAGTTGATTGTAATTAATGGCATAAAATATATTTTGATTTTATCGAGGTTTTTTTATATTATGATTTTCCCTCGAAGTTTCGAAGATTTTGCAGCCTTCATGGTTAAAGGTGACTGAGGTGTTGGTCGTCCGAAAAGTCAAACTTACAATATCTACATACGAGTACATTTCATAATTACATATATTTTTTTTAATTTGAATGTTTAATAAATGTTCCTAAATATATGGACCAATGGCGATAATTGATCAATCAAAATAGTTTGATCGTTTAACTCTCACGCATTTTTATTAGTTTATTCTTAAGATTGCAAACCGGATATCGATCAAAATTAACTTGAGCAGTAAGTTTTTTTTTTATTAATATAACATGACTCCACTGTGGGAAAATTTACATTTCTAAAAATATTCCGATTCTGTAATAAGAAAATTAATTAATAACGTTTTATGGAATTTTAAAGTTATAAACGTAGCCTTTAGCCTCAAAGCTCTATTCCGAAAGTTTCCTTTCCATGAGGGAATAGTTAAAGTCATAACGAACCGATCGCTCTCAATAGACTTCGTTAAAATGCAAAACTTCACCGAAGTGACGTTAAGAATTCATTACACATTCATCCATATTCATTTTTAAACACTTGTGTTTTAAATCCATGCTGGAGATGACTGTTGTCGTCTTGATATGATTATATAGATTGTGGTACAGTCTGAGGGTTTTGGCTTCGATGCCTAGTTCTGGCAAAACTTTATATAGATTTTTCTAGTACTATTTGAAAAACTAAACTAAGTACCTTTGTGTAACATTTAAGAAAAGTTTTACTTACTGTATCACTGTTGGGCACGGTCCATCTCTTCTACTAAGAGAGATTAGACCTTAGTCCACCACGCTGGCCTAGTGCGGATTGGCAGACTTCACATACCCTCAAAAATCCTATAGAGAACTTCTGAGGTAAGCAAGTTTCCTTACGATGTTTTCCTTCACCGTTAAAGCAAACGATAAATCACAAAGAATGCACACATCATTTTAGAAAAGGCAGAGATGTGTGTCCTTGGTTTTAATTCACACCCAACTAGGCTATCGCCGCTTTTGTCCGTTTAAAAAACTATAAAAAGCTAAAAGTAGCCTTCGAATCAAAAGAATGCGTTAGTACAAGTTTCAGGCTTGTCGCCTCGTCGATACTTAGTCAACAACACCCGGAACTCTCAAAACCCCGCGAAACTGGGCCAAACAAACGTAATCCCTCAAGATAAACGCTTCACGTTTGGGGACAACGTACAAATTCCCTTTAGTTTTATCTGCTACATGTTAAGACATTACTTGGTTGTTTTTTCTTTTGCGTGTTAGTCTCGTAAATTTTCTTTCACGTCAATTATTTAAGAGCTTTATCATCATCATCAGCCGCAGGATGTCCACTGTTGAACATGGACCTCCCTCAAAGATTTCCAGATTGACCTATTGGACCCGCATCCAGCGACCTCCTCCGACTTTTATGAGGTCATCTGTCCACCTCGTTGGTGGATGTCTGAAATTATAATTATTTAATATCTAAACTGACTTGATGGCGTAGTTGTATGATGATACAACTGTAGTGCTGAGGTCTCGGGGTCGATCCCCGGGTTGGGCAGTAGTATTGGGTTTTCCTAGTCAATCAGCCCGGATATAAAATTTTGCCCGATATGGCGATAGGCTATCACATCATGAGACGGAATACACACGATGCAAACTTGATGGACCGGTTGCCTCTCAGTCTATCCCTTCGGGAATAAAATGAGTGAGGGTGTAGTTGTTAAATATGTAGTTGTAGTTCTACATCGATATTGCAGAGCACATTTGAAAAGGAGATTTAGTTTATTATAAATCTCAACTTAATACCTGGACGTATGTACCCAGAACTATACTGCCCTCCCGCCAAGCTGAAGTTTGAAGTTGGTTAAAAAACTCACAGTAAACGGTACCTATCGCGCCAGAATGGCGAGTAAGGGAGAAAGGAGGGTGGTCATAATCCAATAACCTTTTGAGGCTCCCCTACTATATTTATAGCTTTGTTTCTGCGTAATACGGACTTCTATAAATATTATGATTAAAATAAACGACCTCAATAATTGGAATTTATGGAAATATTTATGTAATACAGGCTTAGAATAAACAGAGGATTTTGTAGATAGGACAGCTAGTTTAACCAATGGAGGTAGATTGTTTGCTTATAATAGGATATATTTTATATCCGCCTGGATAGCGACCACCGTACAAAAGTTGTTAAAACCCGCCTTTGTTGCTCACGTAAGTGTGTCGCGTTCCAGGATCTGCCTGTATATATGCGGTTCCAACAGGCCGGCATAATTATGTCGATTGTCGAGGGTTAATCATTTCTCGACGGTTGATATTATTATGACTGCCTCGGTGGCGTAGTTGTACTGCATGCGCGGTACGGCAGCGCTCTGAGGTCCTGGGTTCGAATCCCGGGTCGGGCAAAGTGATAATTGGGTTTTTCTGCTCAATATCAGCCCGGAGTCTGGAATTTGTGCCCGATATGGCGATAGGCTCGCTCCCTATCATATTCTGGGACGGAACACACTTGGCGAAAAGTGGGTGCCCTGGTTGCACCTCTGCATACCCCTTCGGGAATTAAAATGCGTGATGGTGTGTGTGTGATATTATATTAGATCCTACTCGACTTACCTAGGACAGTGGGGTCACATTGTCATGCACGTATATAACAATATCCGAAATCTAGCACATCCATTCTTACATTTATAGCTTGATCCGACAAATGAGCATCAAAAATCCGTGGGTATGATGTTAAATGATCTCCATCCTTAAGCACCTACACTTAAGAATCACGTGGTATCATGTAAACAAAACAACGTCGATTTACTTAAAACTACGATCTTTTCCGTAAATCTAATGTCACCTCTATTCTCATGATGATAACTAACATAAATTGATACAGCAATCTATTAACCATTAAGATAATGTGAAATTATATCGCTGTTACGCAAAAACGCCTCTTAGCTACCTTGAATTTGATTATCTAATTCCGTCCATTAGTATCAATCAAATTACCATTTATCAGCTATATTACTCCCCCCTTCCTGTTGCGTTGAGATGACGAAGTAACTTGCTTACGCATTTGCTAGCTGAATCTGATCATGGGAAACGCCGAGAGGACTATTACCAATGGTGTCCAGGCAAAGGCTTAGCCTGGATTTTGAACAACGGGATCCGTACAGAAACTTAATGCCTCATCCAATTGCATCAATTCTTGAAATGACTATGAAAATATTATGCCTCTACGCGGCTGAGTAAATTTAAGAGGACAAAACCCAGTTAATTATTTTTCGCTCGACCATTCGAATCCAGGACCCTGAGCGCGGTAGTTGTTCTCATAGCGGGTGCGCCTTTTATTACAACTATGCCATCTAGTCAGTCAAATTTCTCGTTACTTATGATAATTGATAAACCTCTGATACTTATAGCTTTAGTTATTATTTTGAGTCTACTATGACTAAATAGATAGACCTACGTAATGCTAGGTTAATATTATTACATGTTCCTTTCAAGATTTGGAGCCTGTGTAACTTGAAATTTATATCTAATATTTTAAAGTTCAAGTAATGTTGGTGTTACTATTGTTTTGTGTAATTGTGTTGACACGTCAATGAATTAAAAATACAAAACTTATAACTGTATAGAAGACTAATATTTTTATAACCCTTCATGACGTCAGTCGTAAAGTTATGTTAAATCTTAGGCCTCGGCGTGAAAGATAAGAAAACAGTGGCCTGTACAAACACTGATTGTTGTGTTTGAGTTAACAGTTTTTGTGTTAAGTCGTGTTGGTTTGGGGCGATTGTAATATCTGTGTACAAATATTTTATATTTTTATCGCATATTATCTTAGTTCCTGGTTTTAAATTCTTATTGTTTTTTCTGTTTCTTCTATGGTGTTGCTTTAATTTTATATTTATATTATTGTCACGCCAACAAATGTATTGTTTCATTACTACATAAATTATAGAGAATAAGGACACCAATATTTTGTACTTTTTAATATAACAAATATTAAAAAGATATGTAATCATAATATATTCTGCATTAAAATAACACAAGACTGGGAATTGTTAACTGTTAAACTAATGTTTTATATTGCGCAAAAAAGCTGGCAATCGAGTGTTCTCGCCGCCATGTGTATGGAAGTGCTCAAGAATTAACCGGAGCTAAGCTAACGAGTTAACTAAAACCGCGCAAGGTTCAAAGGCAGCCCAAGGAAGGTGCGCTGCTGGTGCGTCGCAGCCGCGCGGGCGATCGTCCGCGGCGCACGTTACAAGGAGCGTTGCCTGGCAACGAACGCGTGACGTCACGTCCTGTCAGACCGCCTAACTAATGCTAGTGATCTAGATACAGTTGCAACATCACACTAAAGAATACACTTCCACGAGGAGAGCGATCCGTCGAGTATATATACTGAGCACGAGAAAAATGTTGATAGCGCGATGTAGATATTTTTCTTATTACTCAAAAATTATAATAATTACATATAAAATAAAATCATAGAATCATCGAATATTGTTTCATGAATTTACTGTTAAGGTGTTATTTTAAAATATTGAATAGTTTTTGGTAAAAATATTCTTTTCTTAAAATAAGAGAGTTTGTTTCTGTACAGCGCCATCTAGCGAACTAATGTGGAGTTATCCAAGACTACTTTCATATTATTATGAGAGAATTGCTTCATTTACATACTTGTGTCAATTATTGGATTGCTTACCTTACAATTTTAAAATCTTGTAATTAATATTAAATGCTTAAATATTATTTATAGTTGATGTATTTCGTAAAATATTTATTATTTTCATAAAAAAAATATCAGATGAATTTGGTATTATGATTTATTTTTCAATAAATATAATTTTATTTATAGGGAAGGTGTACCATAATAACGGACTCTTATTTAATTTAAATAATTTTGTTCCAGAATATCAAACAATGAACGAGACGAGAGCCCAGGAACAGACGGGAACGCTTCCCCGGAACCGCCCGACCGTCCCCCTGGGAAACCCCGGCAAATCCACCCCGAAGAAAAAACACAAGTGCTTTACGATACGTCCTATCGTAAGAAAAACAAGCCCAAATCTTTGCCACTAGAAGAAAACCATTACAATCATCTAGCTAATACGAATGTGGCGATGTCTCCAATGTACCCTTTGACGCCGAACATTTGTGTTGAGGGTGGGAAGATTGAGTTCATAAAATCTCCGCCAGGCAGCGCTCGGAACAGCGTGGCGCTAGCGTCGCCTCCGCAAACACCGCTGCTCGCTCGCCGGGGCTCACGGGAGAAACGCGAAGTTCGTATCTACGATGAGCCGACTGAGAAGTTCGATGGAGATAAGGTAGGTGGCGCTGTTAATTTTTTATTTAGATAAATGCTATCTTAATTGAACTTCAAATAATGTATTTTTAAGTTTTAACAAAACAAATAGTTTTATAATATTTATTCTAAAAGTTTATTAATGGATAATATTTTACATTTAAATAAAAACGGTACATTCAATTATTCAGTAAAATTCGGATGTCTTTTTGGAATCCATAAAAACATTATTTACTTAATATTACTTATACACATTTCTTTAGGTTTTTTTCTTACATTTGTTTGTAAGTTTTGAGGAAACGAAAACATATCCATAACTTGAAATCAAAACTTTGCACTGAAGGGACCCGTGGCCCGTATCAAATCTTGCTTGCAACTTCACATTTTGTTTTTCTCTTATGATAATACTTTTTCTTCTCTTACAATATTTAATGTTAGGAATCGTCGAGTGTTGGTGTGAGGTTTTTGTAGAATCAACACAATGATTGAATCCCGACCGAGGCAAAACATTATAATATTTAGTTTCAAAGCTGAATAATTAAAAAAAAAATGTTACAGTTATAACCACGCTTTAAACTTATAATTATCTTAGCCTGGGGTCAAAATTGAGGATTGTCAATGGATTGCATGAACTAAAAATATATTTTCTTAATAGACATTTTAATCATCAAGTAAAAGCCACCCATCAAATAATCGCGAAACCGTATAAAAAAACTTAATAAATAAAAATAAATATTAAAATGATTAATTTGTCATTTTTAATATCTTTACGATTTAATTTACCTTTTTTTATCTCATGTCTGAAATATCGATCGTTTTGTAAGTACCTGATGTTGCACATTTTTGCCGCTCAAAGACAATTTTGAAACATAATAAAACTCCACTTACGGCAAACAATCTAACTTTATAAAGAATCCCAACGAGACAAAATCTCAAAACCATCAAAGCGGCTTCCGAAAACAATTTAGACAAGGCTAAACACGCATTAAGGTTGAATTATAGCAATTATTGTACACCCCAGGGATGAACGAAATATAACGAATATAGATTAAGGGATGCCGGATCTATATGCTCTTAAAAGGTAATTTAGTTATGGGGGAACGTAAGTCTTCGGGTTGGTTAAATCTTGAATTGCAGAAAGTGCTTTCCGATGGAAATTCACTTGATATAAAAACGCTTTTAACACGCCTTTATTTTGCAACGTGTCCTTAGCGTTGGATGTCAGATGCCATATTATACTGCTGATGGTTATTGGATATATTTTATATCCGACCGGATAGCGACCGCCGTACACAAGGTGTTAAAACCCGTCATAGTAGCCCTCGTACGTGTGTCGCGTTCCGGGATCAGCCTGTGTATATCCAGTTCCAACATGCATAATTGTGTCGACTGCCGTGAGGTAATAATTTCTATCACATTAGCATTAGTCTCGTTGCGAGAATCGGACCCACAGAATCTATAATAGCCACATAGCCTCTTCGTATGAAAGCCAAACATTCCCTCTTAATGGTAATAAGTGACCGCAGTGAATATCAAAGGTCTGAAATTTGTAGAGACCAGTAAATTTAGCTCATCCTAGACGTAGACATGCAAATAAGGACAGTTAGACGAATTAATTGCCTATCCTGGAACAGAATCGGTTCCTGAGGGAATACAAATGAACACTGCCTTTTATCGTTGGTTTCCAGAAATGTTTAGGAAGCTATTGGTATATTAGACTGGAAGAAAATGACTAGCTTGCGATTGCGACTTTGGGTGATATTTTTTTAGCCTGGTAGAGCAAAGCATTAACTTCATGTCATTCGAAGACAATGCTGCCTTCATGGTCACTGGGGGATTCATAAGTTAAAAAACTAAGATAAAATCCGTAAAATAGTTTTATTTCAATATGTTCTTACTAATATTATAAACGCGAATGTAATGTTTATATGTTTGTTAGAAGTAAACGCAGAAACAACTGAACGGATTTTGATGAAATTTGGCACACAGGTAGACCATGAACTGTATTAACACATAGGTTACTTTGTGTTCTGGTAATTTCTTCCTGCGGGATTTTTTTTTATCGAGTTCTTTAAATATATGGCGCTGGCGTCGAACAGTACTTTAGGAACTCTGTAGTATAAACTTTCCTCATACGGGCGAGCTTCGAGCAACACCTACTTTTATATAAACACATATTAAATTCTCTAAAGTAGCTCACAAAACCCTACAACAATCAAAATTATATTCTATCCATGTTCCTTAACACTCAGAACTAAGCAATCATTGAGCGGTCCACGGCGTTATAAGAGTTATTCATAAGACTGCAAATAACGTTTCATAATGACATCTACAGTTGAAAGGCTAATTGACTTAGCGACATTATTTTTTAAAATTTTAACTACATTAAAAAACATAGAAAAAATTGTTGATTTTAAATATGTCGCACTCTTAATAAAATAATGGTCCATTCCAAAATTGCCAATTTGTAAGAATAGTCAAACAACCAATTTCTGTTTGCGACCTTTTAGTTTTTTCCCTTTTTTTCATGCTATAGGTTTCATTTTTAACCTATCTTTAATAAGCTCAATTTTATAGCAACTTAAAAAAAAATTGCAAACGAAATTTAGTTTTCCGACGACTGCCACAAATTAAAAATTTTGAAATAGGTCATTATTTTATTAAGAGTGCGATGTGTGAAACGTGTCGCAAAATGTCTATTAAGTCAGTTCCCCTTTCAACCGTTTAAAATATCTTCTTTATTGTAAAAAGTAAACAAACCAAACTAACATCTAGTTTTATGTAGGATACATTGTTCATTAATATTAATGGGAGGTGGCTGGCGTGCCGTCTGGCGGTCTTGAGCTGCTTTCAAAATATGGCGGCGCCTGTGAAATAAATTTTACTTTTTTACTATCTTTATGACTGAATTGGATGTGGACAATTAATGTTTCCAACTCCTTGCAATCTATTTGATTAATTTCGTTGCGGGATAATGACAAATTAGTGTTCCTTGAGACTCGCCGAGCTTCACTCGGTGTCATAAAATGCGTGCTACTGATTCCTGTGTTCAAACACTTTATAATAATTTATTATATTGCATTGTATCTAGTATAATGTTATTTGTAAATATATGTACAAAATTATTACAATGATCTTTTGCCAAATAAACTTATTATTATATTATAATCACAGTAAAAACCAAACAACACTTTTCATCTGTTAATACTGACACATTACCCTATTCGCAGATACTGCCGTGCTAAGCGCAAAAGCGGTGTGTCAGGGATACCTTATTTCGAGATAATCGAAGTTTTGTAAATATATTTTTACAGTTTTGTATGTAAAACTGAGATATAGAATTTCTTTTAAGGTTTTTTTAACAAGTTCTAAACAAGATACCGTTATGTAGGTAAGTTCATTTGATGGGTATTTCTAGCTATCTAAAAACATAAAAATCATGATTTTGATTTTTTTGAGATACCGCTTTTGAGCTTAGCACGGCAGTATAATGGTTATCATAAAATAACTCAGGCCGTGGAACAGTATCGGAATTCGATTTGCATAACTGGTGTTCAAATTACTTCTTGCCCAGTTGTAATTTAGCATTATTCCGTCTGGTAACGTTTTTGCTTTAATTTCACGTTTGGTCAGTTAGGCAGTATGAAAGTGCTCGGAAATTATCATGCTAATGTCTATTTATTAGAAAGATTTTGCGGTTTTGTTATCGTTATGTGTATTTTCTAGGAAATGTATCTTTTTAATATTATTATCTATAAAAGTTCTACTTAATTCTTAGTACGAGAAATAATAGATATCAAGAATCTCTTTTTAAAAATAATATCGTATTTTTAATATTTATTAATCCCATGATACAAGTATAATTTATAAAGGTATTTTTAAAGTCGAAATAAGTCAGTGTAGGTTTACTCTGTATGCCTGTCTTAGATCTTGATAAGTGTTCAAAACAGCATAATATCTAAGTATATAATTAATGCTTTTATCTATATTTGAGTCTAATTTAGGTTTGCTACAATATTCCATAAATGAGGTCTTACTCCAACCAGGCATAAAACTTATTTTAATGTTTTTATCTATATGTGAGTCTAATTTAGGTTTTTTTTTTTTTTTTTTATTTTTTTTTATTATAGAGTAATAACAGCTGTTTAACAATTTCATATATATAACAGTTTAACAATAATTTGAAAGCCAATAAAAATTACTCATTTTACAACTTAAGTTACATTTCAGACGGTTTTTGTGGAGAGTTAAAAAAGAAAGAAAAGGAAAGAAAAGGCGGGGCAAATTAATATAACGATAAATAAACGATGTCATAGTAACACGCGTATATACGGATTAAGCATACCATATATATCATATATATAATATGAGTACATATATCAATAAATATTATAAATACATACATACATACCAGTAAAATTCCTTATAAGTTGCCATACATGTCGGTGTAATTAATAAATGAGTATTTTTGTTATAATCATAATCATACCGAAGAGAACAAAAACACGGTGGAAAAGAAATAAATAAATAAAGATAATATCATTTTGTTCGATTCGCAATTAATATTCCAAGATTTTAGTACGGCATACATACCGCGTACACTAACGGCTACACCACAGAAGCAATCAAACATAAGCATTTACTAACATATTATTATTAAAGAATTAGGGATCCGAAGGCTGAAAGTGACGTTTTACATGGCACAGAAAACTGTGTTTGGACCCTACAAAAGGGTCAATGCAAGAAAAGTGTTCGTTGTAAGTATTTGGTAGTCTCGCAAACACGGAGTTTTTCCATAATTTGTGTTATGAGGTGGAACCCGAAGTAAAGGTGTGTGCCGGGTGCGGCGTTTAGGTGTTGCTAGAGATATAAGTTCAACAATTTCAGCACAGTCGAGACGACTGCGAATAACATCATATAAAAAACCCATATCGAGTACTTGGCGACGTTCTTTTTAATGTAAAAAAGACCATAAGTTTGACAAATGTTCTCATAGCTAGCTGCTGTAGAGGCTTTTTTACATACAAAATTGAGATGCCGTACAAATTTCTTTTGTATGCTTTCAATGCGATTGATATATGTGTTATAATTAGGGCACCAAACTGGACTTGCATATTCTAATACACTGCGTACGTACGCATAATATACTATTTTAAAGCTAACTGGGTCAGAAAAAGGACGGCAAGTTCTTATCAGGAAACCAAGGTTACGGTAAGCTTTGCTAATAATCGTATCAATATGCGTAGACATTGTCATTTTCCTATCAAAATATACACCCAGGTCACGCACTACTTCAGTTCTCTCAATTAAAGTTCCGTTAAAATGGTAGGGAAATATTATAGGGTTCCTTTTTCGTGTAAAGCTAATACATTGGCATTTTCCAATGCTGATAGAAATTCTGTTATGATTGTAATAATTAATTAGTCTATTGAGGTCATCTTGTAAACGCTCACATTCAGTAACAGAGGCAACCTTCATATAAATTTTTTTGTCATCCGCATATAGGATGTACCGAGCATTTTTAAAAACACTATGTATGTCAAACAGGTAGGCGTTATAGAAAAGAGGTCCAAGATGCGACCCTTGAGGAACTCCAGAGGAAATTGTGATAAAATTAGATCTATATCCACCCAGCACTACTGCTTGAGAACGGTTAGTCAAATAAGAACGAACCCACCGTAACAGATCCCCATGTATGCCCAAATATTCTAACTTTCGGAGAAGTATATTGTGGTCCACTCGATCGAAGGCTTTTTCAATGTCTGTATAGACCACATCAATTTGGCCTCCATTCTCCATTTCGCAGAGAACAAAGTTCGAAAATAATGCCAAGTTAGAAACAGTAGAACGGCCTCGAAAAAGCCGTGTTGAGTTTGAGGCACATTCCGAGCAATAAGAGGGTACATATGCTCATATACTAATAATTCCAATAATTTACTGATAGCATTAAGAATGGATACAGGACGGTAGTTGTTGATTAGAGATTTAGATCCTTTTTTATGGATTGGTACAATTTGAGCTTTTTCCAGACGGTAGGAAATACACACTCTTTGAGTGATCTAACAAACAGAATTGTAATTGGAAATGAGAGTCCGTCTGCACAGGAAGCAAGAAATATAGGAGGAATACCATCGCAACCGGCCCCTTACTTCTGTCCAGCGAGCGAAGTGCTTTTAACACCATGACTTCTGTTACTGTAATGCGGGACAGAGTATCAGTGCATAAGTACTCATCTAAAGGTAATATGAACCTAGTAGTAGCTGGTGGTATAAACACACTTTTAAAGAATGTATTAAATATTGTACAAATATTATGACCATCTGTGTAGGTATTGTCGTTAAACGTAAATTTCTGAGGATAATTAGATCCACCTCTCTTGGACTTGACATACTTCCAGAAATATTTTGGAGATACTTTAATAAGCTTTTCCGAGCTATCTACAAACTGAGAAAAGCAAAGTTTTTGTACGCGATGTTGTCTCTCTCTAAGCAGGGAAAACTCGTCATAATCCCTAGGATTGCCAAATCTTTTCCATCTTCGATGTAGTTTTGATTTCTCATTAATAATTTTTATTAAGGCCCGACTATACCAAAACGGAAACGACTTGTTTTTGGAACCTCTTGAGGTGGGTACAAAAAGAGAAAAACATAACTGTATTTTAGTATAAAATGCGTCTACAGCCTCATTAACAGAGTCACATGACAATAATTCATTCCAATCGGTTAATTTTAAATAATTATTCATAGCTGAAAAGTCACATTTGTGAAAATTAAAATAAGGTTCCTTGTTAGTTTTGAATGGGACAACGTGTAAATCTAAAACCCTTATGTCTAGTGAGGGATGGTAACGATCTTCTTTTATTAACGGTTGTGTACTACGTACTACGGTGCAAGGTAAACTACTAAAACACAGATCCAAAGTATTGCCGTCGACATTCCTATTTATGTTATACTGATTCAGACCAAAGAAATACATATGTTCCACAAAGGAGGTGGCTGTGTCTGTAAGCATTCGAGAGCTGGAATTAGACAACGTATAGTTATAATTGTCACTCCACAATATGAAGTTTAAATTAAAATCGCCAATTAAAATAATATTGTCAGATGGAAATTTATCAATAATATATTGTGTGTTCAATTTAATGCAATCCAAACGCGTCGGTAAATCGTTCAAATCTGGCGGGAGATATGCTACTATAATAAAAAGGTTTGATGATGAATTAAGTGTGCGCCCAGGTATACGTATACATATCGACTCAGTTGCGGGTGATCCTTGCCATTCCGTATACAACTCAGCAGTAAGTTCACGCCGCGTGCAGACCATTACTCCACCCCCCGTTTTTTTGTTAGAATATAGACAGTCACGATCGTAACGAAAGAGGTCATACCTGTCGTCACACAATTCTGTATCCATAATATTCTTATGAAGCCACGTTTCAGTAAAAAGTAATATGTCGTAATTATGTAGTAATATGTTATTGTATAATTGTAAGCATTTTGTTCTTAGGCCACGAACATTTTGATACAATAAATTAAGGTTACGATCACGTATATAAGAATACATTATTGCAATGAAGTAAGAAATAATGTGGCTTAAAATATGTTTGGCCTAATTTGTGTATTTTACTGGATGAATTATTGCTTAACGAATTTGAATACATCCGAAAATTATGTTTAGGTATATCATGTACAAATAAAGATAATATACAAATATATAATACATAATATATATACATAGATTTTAAGTAAAACTTTAGTATGTTATAAAAGAGAAAATAGAATTGTAAGATAATATTGTATAGTACTACATTATATACATTTGGCCCACCTCTTGAAACAGATTTTGTATTACATATCAAGCACAATATAAAGAAAAATATTATTACATTCACTTCACTTTTTTTAAATCTTCGTAATCTAGTATGCTCATAGACGGGGACGTGTCGTTTTTCGGACGAAAAGTTTGCCGTTTCGTATCCAGACATGTTGATATCCAGCAGTAGAAGCTGCTTCTCTGGTCTTCCTGTGTAACAATTTGTAAAAAGGAGTGAGGTGCTCATTTACATAAATGCGTCGCGAAAAGTTATTTTTTGTCACTCCAATGTCATCGGTGGTTAGCCCTTTTTTCTTTCGAATCGCAGATATAACTGAATCCTTAATTGCCTGGTTTTTCATTTTTGCTATGATATTTTTGGGGGCCTGTGCGTTTGTTACACGTGTAGGAACACGGTAGATGGCTACTATATCATCCGCACTTATTTGTATACCAATGGCTTCACATAACAGTAGCATACACCCATGAAGGTTTTCATTCTTCGTTTCGGGATACCCAGTAATCTCAAGATTGTGTAAACGCTCTCGTTGCTGTTGCATGTTATGTTCACGTTCTATCGTAGAAAGGCGAATTTTAACACTTGAAAAGTCTTCTTCGATATGCTTGAATTGACTCATTTCCATGGATAGGGATTGTGTATGAGCTCTTATATCATCGAAAGAGTTAGAGTAATAATCCAATGATTTGGTGAGATCCAATAGTTCCGATTTAATGTTTGTGTGTTCTTGGGTTAAATTACTAATTGTCGTGGTCACTGAACTTATTTGCCCTTTTAACTCAGTTATTTCTAATTTCATGTTTTGCATAAAGTTGTCGTTCGTTTCTTTAAATTCTTGCAGAAACGACATAATTTCCTTTTAAATTCGTAGAAATCTTCTGTTCCTAAATGATTCGATTCGGGTTTTTTACGCTTTCGAAGAGTTGTTTTTGAATCCGAGGAGGTAGATTCATATGCGGCAAGGTCCGGATGTGAGCCAGTCAACGTAGACACGTCACTTAGCGCCTTTGGTGAGCGCAGAACGCTCATCTTGATCGGTTACGCAGTGACGATAAGTATTAGTCAAACTTGGCACGACGCGTGGAGAGGGATAAAAAATGCAGCTGCACTCTTTCCTCATAGATTTACCGATGGTGCGGGGGGGTCCACAGCTAGCGGTGTGTAGCGAAAGGTGGTAAATCTCCAATTCTTTGATAAGGTATATTGAACCCACAACACTTGTAATATGGTCGAATTTAGGAATACGCAAATTGCTGCACAAATAAAAGAAATTAAAACAATAATTATTGGCACGTCCACTTTGGCCGACTGATCGAGACTAACTAACGAGTTTGCTACAATATTCCATAAATGAGGTCTTACTCCAACCAGACATAAAACTTATTTTAATGTTTTTATCTATATGTGAGTCTAATTTAGGTTTGCTACAATATTCCATAAATGAGGTCTTACTCCAACCAGGCATAAAACTTATTTTAATGTTTTTATCTATATGCGAGTCTAATTTAGGTTTGCTACAATATTCCATAAATGAGGTCTTACTCCAACCAGGCATAAAACTTATTTTAATGTTTTTATCTATATGTGAGTCTAATTTAGGTTTGCTACAATATTCCATAAATGAGGTCTTACTCCAACCAGACATAAAACTTATTTTAATGTTTTTATCTATATGTGAGTCTAATTTAGGTTTGCTACAATATTCCATAAATGAGGTCTTACTCCAACCAGGCATAAAACTTATTTTAATGTTTTTATCTATATGTGAGTCTAATTTAGGTTTGCTACAATATTCCATAAATGAGGTCTTACTCCAACCAGACATAAAACTTATTTTAATGTTTTTATCTATATGTGAGTCTAATTTAGGTTTGCTACAATATTCCATAAATGAGGTCTTACTCCAACCAGGCATAAAACTTATTTTAATGTTTTTATCTATATGTGAGTCTAATTTAGGTTTGCCACAATATTCCATAAATGAGGTCTTACTCCAACCAGACATAAAACTTATTTTAATGTTTTTATCTATATGTGAGTCTAATTTAGGTTTGCTACAATATTCCATAAATGAGGTCTTACTCCAACCAGGCATAAAACTTATTTTAATGTTTTTATCTATATGTGAGTCTAATTTAGGTTTGCTACAATATTCCATAAATGAGGTCTTACTCCAACCAGACATAAAACTTATTTTAATGTTTTTATCTATATGTGAGTCTAATTTAGGTTTGCTACAATATTCCATAAATGAGGTCTTACTCCAACCAGGCATAAAACTTATTTTAATGTTTTTATCTATATGTGAGTCTAATTTAGGTTTGCTACAATATTCCATAAATGAGGTCTTACTCCAACCAGGCATAAAACTTATTTTAATGTTTTTATCTATATGTGAGTCTAATTTAGGTTTGCTACAATATTCCATAAATGAGGTCTTACTCCAACCAGGCATAAAACTTATTTTAATGAGTATTCGAACTTCACCTTTTCAAAACAAACTGACATACGTCATAGCTATTTGTTCAAATAAAATACTATAATAATTGCTCAATATAATTAGTTGTAGTGATCTAATTCATATTAATTACAATAATGTACACAAACGAAGAAACAGACGAAGTGTTATCAAACCAAACCGATTCGGAGTTAACATACGTCAACTCTATGAATCTAGCTTCGTACGTGGTTTGGCATTTAGAAGAGCACCATCGTACCATCTATCTGATACTCTTCCTATTGTTCCTTTGTTTAATTCTACTGGATAGGATTGAAAGGTCGGAGTCTCCAGAAGTGGTCGGAATCTTTGGCCCTTCACCTGAAATCCAAGGGCCAGTTGACGAACTCGCCTTCGCTGAAGAAGCAATACCAACGCCGAAAAGTTGCTCGAATCTTGACAAGGATATAAAAACGCAGATACCTTCCGTAGATGCTATTACAAGTCAATGTAACTAATTGGTGAATGATGTTTTGATCTAAAAAGGCTAGTAGAGTGAAGTTAGTTGTGACATTCTTATTTAAGAATAAGGTTTCTTTTTTATCACTTTGGCCTTTCCATTTGATTAACTTCTAGGTTCTTTATTTTATTTATGTTTAGTATCTCTACTTAATATTCTAGACTTCGATAAGAAACATGATTTTTTCTTTAGTTTTATGTTTTAAATGGAGTAAACACGATGATAAATGAGATACTGAAGTCGTGTTATGAGCTATTATGTGTCACAATTTTCATCAGTTCCATTTAAGTTTATTTATTGTATGATTCAATGTAATTTTAATACAGAATAAACTATTTATTTGTAAGGAGTTATTAATGTTTCAAAGGAAGACAACGGTGGAAATACGTGAATATTTTCAACAATATTATAATTCCAAGTTGAATACATTTGCATTGTAAGATAGGTTGCGCACACTGTTGGAACGATACGCCACGCAACAAATAATAATAATCTTCTAGTACAATTTAGCTGAGAAAGTGACGGAACATTGCATTGTGAAATGTATGACTCTATCATAAAATATTACGGAAGTTAATATTTGACGTTCATTATATTTAGTTCGGGGGCCCTATTCCATCTATAGGGGCGAATCCATCTTTTTGCAATTAGAGTTCTATTCGATGGACAGTTTCGATAGCTGTATAGGCAAGAGAGTCAATAAACCCCGATTTGTCTTTCGGCTAGAATACCCGTAATTGCAAAAAGATGAATATGCCCCCGTAGACGAAATAGGGCCCCCTGATCTTTCTTTTTCTCTTATTTAAACGCGTTATCGCGTTATATATATATATATATATATATATATATATATATATATATATATATATATATATATATATATATATATATATATATATATATATATATATATATGTATATAAATTAATCCCTTGGTCACGCCATCACGCGTGAACGGCTGGACCGATTTCGCAATTCTTTTTTTGTGTTTGTTATTGTCAAGAGAACGTTCTTATGAAAGAAAAAAATTGCGCCGAAAATTAGAAAATTTAAGAAAACTTAACGAAACTATTAATTTTATATAACTGTCAATCGTTTGAAATAACTGTCAGCGATTGACAGAATGCGCGCTGAAAATTCATAGTTAAGACGGGACAACGTCTGTCGGCTCAACTAGTATTTTATAACTTTCATCTAATAATACAACACACATAACACACTATCCCAATTCAAATCCTCATTGCTTTCTATATCTACAGATATTAAACACACAACTTCAATTTATGTATTGTAACTTCGCTTGCCGTCGCGTGCATCCAGCATGCGCTAACAGCTTAAGCGCCCCATAACACAGGTAATGAGAATATGCCATTAAATAGCTCTCAGGCTGTCTATGTGTTGCCATTCGAGGGACATTAGCTTAAGTGGCACATATGTTATTTCGTGCCCTCTGCCATCCCATTTGGGAAGCTGTGCCGCTCCTTGTGAATTTATGACGTGTAATGAGCACTTAAATCTGTGTATTAAGAGCGTGATTTTGTTGTGAATTTGCAATAGTTTTGTAGCAAGTTTGTTTATTGGATATGTTTTTATGTATGAGTAGTTTCTTCTATGAATTTAAGTATGGATCTTTTCTTGAAGGTGTCAAGGTGCATAATTAAAAATACGAGGTATGTTTTGTGATTCACTCTTCTTAGTCCCCTCTGGGTTATTACCTAGAATGTAGTATGAATTTAAGTATGGGCTTATTCTCGTAGGTGTTAGCGTGGTTCTTGATAATTACAAATGTGAAGGATATTTTAGGAATCTCTTGCTAATCCCCTCTGGGTCATTTACTCAAAATCGTGTTAAAAAACAAGCACTCAGTAATGGCGGACTTGAATCTTTCATCCAGAATTTCGTGGTCAACAACCCAATTCCACCGGCCTAGCGTCTTCCACTAAAATATCTTATTTAAACTACGAGAAATATATGGTTACAAAAGCCAAAAGACCCAACTTTTTTGACGCTGCAAAATTTCACCACAAAAACAAAAAACAACAATTAATATAACCGAGAACAGCGGAACTTAGCGCAGCAGTTTCAAAGGATAGTAGGAATTTATTTGTATGTGGACGAGTGTTTGCGCCGTTGGCAGACCTCCACAGCTACTGTAGATTCTATCAATGGGGGATGGACTGTGAAGAAAATATGGGGGTCATTACAATATTTCGAAGTAAAAAAAGTGGGTCAAATGTCAAAGTAAAAAACGAAGCGGTCGGAAATTGTATTGGGTTTTATGGGCTGATTGATTTCCGAATTTAAGGACAATTGTTATTTATTTTTTAATATCTTATTTAGTACTTGAAATTGTTCGGAAAGGACAAGGATCAAATTAAGAGTCTCATACAACTTTTTTAATTAATCTAAAAAGTTATTTTAATGTTGTCTTCTAGAGAAACACGTTTAAAAATCGTAAAACTATTTTTTCCAGCAAAGGGGGTTATGATCCCCGCGATAACATCCAAATCCGTCCTCAATATCAACAATCTTATACATTCAAAACTTGGCTAGGATTTGTCTCAATTGCAATCTTACGTAAGAGCACAGTCCCAAACTTAGACATCGGGCGCAATTGTTAAAGTTTAAATTTATTTTTACTCACTAGTTCTACGATTGAATATATTTGTATCTAACTATACCTAGTTGCAACTTCACGATAGTATGGTATAAATTGTATCGAACATTGTAGTTGCAACTTATATTTGCGACAGCGAGAGCTCCTAGCTGAATTTCGACTACGGCGGTCAATCTCAACGAAGATCAGCCAAGTATGCAGGAAATATTATAGTGCATAATCCAATATGTTCGGAGAGAGATCAGGCGTAGGAACAACGGCTTTACGTGCTTGCCGAGGAACAGAGGTATCACACCGCCAACTTCCTGACTCCCAACTGCGTCTGAATAATTTGTAATATCTAAAACCAATTTGCAATTATTTTTATTTATTAAAATGAATTCTACTATATCCTACATTATAGTGCAACTTGTTCTTATGTTTGCGAAATATGAAATTATAACTCTATTGCTAAGACAAGGCGGAAATTTCACGCGCAGCCCAGATTTCTAGTGTATTTTAAGCGAGTTTTATGCAGTAGCACGCGTTACGCCTTAACATAGAACATGAAAAACGGAAAAGAACAAGACATCACGTATATTTCTATCTTAAGGCGATACCTCAAGGTCCATTTTCATACATTTTGTTTCACCTTTAATCTGGGTAACTAAAATTTAATATGACGAAATTTTAAAGGCCGAAATATCCATGATTATTAATTATTTTTACGTTTTTCTTTCAACTGCGAGAACTAATCACTAACTAGACGTGAATTTAAATTCTTTACTTGCCAATACTTGTTTAGTTACCCAGATTAAAGGTGAAACAAAATGTATGAAAATGGACCTTGAGGTATCGCCTTAACATCGGTGCACTATAACTTATTCTATACTAGCTTTCGTTCGCGGCTTTGCCCGCGTGAAGTCGTTTTCCGGGATAAAAGTTCCACTATATATTTTCCCGGGATAGTAGCTTTCCCAGGGTCTTAAATCATACAAAATTTAGTTTGGTTATACCACGCTTTATGTTACGCCCCGTTCTCGTGGGAACAGGATAAAAGTATCCTATGTCCGTCTCCTGGTTTTAATCTATCTCTCCACCAATTTTCAGCCAAATCGGTTCAGCCGTTCTTGAATTATAAATAGTGAAAGTAACACAACTTTCTTTTATATATATAGATTATACGTATATTATGTACCTATATCCATGTATCCATGAGTAGTATTGTGTATATTCCTTTTTTAAAAAACAATATTCGAATTTTGAATTTAAAACAGCAATTCCAAACTCAAACCCCAATACATGCCCACGCATCAATCACTTCAGCCAGTCACAATAAACACGTTCAATAAAATCTAACTGCCCGCAGTCAATAGATAATGTCCGTACAACGTGACAACTCTATGGATATACTTGTTTATTACAAGAGCGACCAGTTTATGAAGAGCTCTGGCATTGCAGTTGGAAATTGTTTGAATTCTAGTTAATATTTTGTAAAAAATAGGTTTTATACTAATTAAGAATACGACTTGGATAGAAGGCCTAAACCCTTTCAGTATTGGAGGCTATTGCCTAGATGGAGGATATTTTTTTTATTTTCTTTATTGCTTTGAATGATGAGATGAACTTGCCATTCGCCTGATGGTAAGCGACATGACCGCCCTTAAAGAGTAGAGACACCATCCAACACCTTAAATTACAAAGTAATGTTGGGTATTCCACTGCGCTCGCCATTCTGAGACATGAGATGTTAAGTCTTATTATGTCCAGCAGTTACACTGGCTACAGTGTCCTTCAAACCGGAACACAACAGTGACTACATACTGCTGCTTAGAGGCAGAAATTGACATTGCGGTGGTACCTACCCAGGCGGACTCTCACGTATGAGAGACATAACCAGTAATACAAGGCTATTAGCCTTGTTCTTCTGGTAATATTTTGTGTTTTATAGTATAAAGCAAGGTAATTGCCAAACAAGTCACCTGATAAGAAGCGAGCAACACTGCGCATGACATAACTATTGTTCCAAAGTATACAGAAAGAAAAAGAAATTAGAAGTATAGTTTTTAGTGCTTAAGAGAATCACTGTGTAAACTACAACAGTAAACCTCCAGTTTTACTTTTCTACGCGTCAGTGGTATCACGCCAGTTAAGCCAGATCTGTGATCAGAGATATTAGTTTTGTTAAATATGAGCATAGAGTTCAAGTTGTTCTGGTCGGTAAAGTGACTAATGTAGGGTGACTATGCATGTACAGACAAATCAAGAACGTTATCATCTCTACAATTTTACACACAGTTTTACGACATTTTTACACTTAGTACGTAAAAATGTACACTTTGTTGCTGTAAATTAAACTCTTATCAAGGTGTGTCAAATGTTGCATTTTATGACGTCATTAAATAGTAAACGTGGGCGGGTTTTGATTTTAAAGTTCTTGCAACATTGATAGTATAAGTTTTATTGTATTTTTAAGAATTTGTATATGATTTGCAGTTTATTGTTCCAAGATTATATGCATTATCCTGTTCTGGAATAATGCATTATTGGCTTTATACATTATTATGTATTCTTGTGTAAATAAATAATTATTATTAATTATAATTAACACAGTCGTGACTCCAATAGATGATGCCACTCATGTCTAAAACTTTAAAGATAAAATCTTAAGGTGCTCAAGCCAGTGACCTGCTCAATATCTATACAGAAGTAATATCCTTAAGACCACACATTCATAGTCACCGTACCAACCCTAAAGCAACGCTTTGATGGATTCTGGCTGACATTTTTCACATACAAATGCAATCAATCACGCACGATAACTGACATTTAGCAGATTGGCCATCGCGCAGTGTGCTTTGTCTGCCGCTGTGATTAAAGGATTTGAAACCATTTTAGATAGAGCTCCGCACCAGCGGCAGCGACTGGCAGGCTTTGTCGTTCAAAATAAAAATATATATTTTCTTAATATTAGGCATGTATTATGTATCGTCCCATTTCTGGACACGGCAGTCCTCTGCTATTGGGGATTAACCCTTAGTCTACCACGCTGGCGTAGTGCGGATTGGCAGACATACAGAAATCAAAAATTCCTTTCAAATTTCCTTCGCCGTTAAAGTAAGCAATAACTCACAAATAATACTCATATAACAACATTAGAAAAGTCAAAAGTGCGTGCCAGTGGGTTTTGAGCCTGCGGCCATATTTCAGAATGCTATAGACTTTTCATTACAGGAAAATATTAATTGCGGAATAACTTATTAACGCGGGTGGAACATAGGTACGTTTGTTTACTTACAACATTGTATTGAGGTAATCATTCTGAAAGATCATGATTTCTTATGTTTACGCGAATGTTAGACATTGAAATTAAACTAATTTTCGGATTCTATCGCGGTTTTTTGTATTTTATTTTTCTCCCGAAGTTTCGAAGACTTTGCAGCCTTCATGGTCACGGGGGGGACTGAGGTGTTGTTCATCCGTAAAGTCATAATTACAATATCTACCTACATTTTACAATTATACAACTTTTTAAATATTTTTAGCTGTTGGTCCTCCCCGCGACCATGAAGGCTGCAAAGTCTTCGAAACTTCGGGAGAAAAATAAAATACAAAAAACCGCGATAGAATCCGAAAATTATTTTAATTTCAATGTCTGAGACATCATGTCAAATCTTTTTATACTCATTAGGTACTAGAAGCAATTAATATCATGTTTCTCAGAGCAAGCACTATGTAAATTTGTATCCTATATCTCAGACTAAGGCCACAAATTAAGTTTTCAAAGCCAAGGTCCTTGATATATTAGATTCATTTGCGATATAGCGCCACCTGTTATCGATGTACGTAATTAATACGTAGCCTTTTGGCGGGAAGCCAAGCGGCCATTTTTAATTGAAAACATCGTAACATTATCTTTTATGGGAGAATTTAAGGGAAATTATATTATGATGTAAATGCGTTATGAGACAGTTATTCTATTTTGTTGGTATTTTTGCTGAATATTTTTTACCTTTGTTAAAGGTTTTTATATGCGTTTTTTTTTTTCCTATTTTTGTTATATGTATATTCTCGAGACGTTTGCTGTACAATGCGTTCTTTTTACTTTTTAAGTGCACATTTTGTAAAGAGGTAAAGGGCAACACTTGCTCCTTGCCCGTTCTTCTCTGAAGGCTGCTTCCGATCTAGTAGTAGAACAAAATCTAAATATCTATGTAATGTTTAATATTTTACAAAGTCAAACAAATTATTTAATTTAATTTCTAAGTTACTTTTGATAGTGATATCTATCCTACATGGATATAAATATTGGAATGAACTTTCTGCATCGTTGTTTCGCAAGCGTTATGACTTGTTCTTTAAATTTAAAAAGAATGCTCACCTCCCGGTAGGTTACAGCTTGGCTGTGTCTTCAACATTGGTTATGTCTATGGGCGACCGATGCTGCCTACCATCAGGCGGAATGCTCGCTCGTTTAAGCCATATAAAAAAATCTAGCCAGGCATTCAGTAGGCCCATATCGTATAAAAATATAAACTAGTTGACCTGACAGACGTTGTCCCGTCTTAGCTATGAATTTGCAGCGCGCATTCTGTCAATCGGCGACAGTTATTTTAAACAATTGACAATTATATAAAATTTATATTTTCGTTAAGTTTCCTTAAATTTTCTAATTTTCCGCGCAATTTTTTGAATTTTTTCTTTCATAAGAACATTCTCCTGACAATAACAAACACAACAAAAAAAAATATGAAATCGGTTCAGCCGTTCACGCGTGCTGCGATGACCAAGGGAAATAGGGATTCATTTTTATATATATAGATATACTAGCGTAGAAGCTAGAGAAATTCCAAATCCCAGAAACAAACTATCGTAAGTGAACAAGTACGTCATCACACAAAAGTTAACCCCCAACGCGAAACCAATTTGAGTAATGGAAAAACAAATTTTGCAAATGGATCTCTTTGATAGGCGCCTTCCGCGACCCTCGTTGTCTGTTAATCCGTTTGTCTGCGTTTTGGATTATTGGCATGACGGCGTAATTAGCTGAATTCTCTGTCAAAAATATCTAGAACTAACTCTTTCCTAGCTCTACTCTGTCTCTCGAAAATATCTAGACTAGCACGTGCTCTACCCGCGTGAAAGTTTTTGCGGGATAAATATCTTACCGTTATAAAATGGACCCTATTAAAATTAAATTAAAATACTTCATTTATCATGTAGGTAAACAAAGTTGCACTTTTGATATGTCAAAACAACGTATAGGAATAATAATTATTGTTTCTAAATAGCAATTAAAATTACTTATATAACTATGGACATTTTAAATTAGTGATAATACTCAGGAGTAAGCTTCCTGCTAGTGAAAAATTTTAAATCGGTTCAGTAGCTCTTGAGATAAGCGCGTTCAAACTTGTGCTAATTTAGACATTTTAATAGTATATTTTGTTGTGAAGTATTTCTTACGCGACACAACTGGGAATACGTCTCGGATTCGAAGCCAATGCTATGTAAAGTGACGTATTACTGCTTATAAGTTCGGAGACTAAAAGAAATGGTAATTGGCGACTACATGGGGCCCAACATGGCCTGCAAAACAGCGTGTCGAAACTCTGCCTACCTCTTAAAAGGGAAAAACTTAATGCTTTTACATAAATATTTTTATTGACAAAATAGTTTCTAAATAAAAAAAAAATACATATTATCAGGATAAAAAGAACATCTGTTTAGTTTATAACACAAAATAGTTTCCAAATTAAAACAATACACATCATGATTTTAAAGACAAAATGTTTTCCAAATTTAAAAAATACATATCATGACAAAAAGATCTGTTGAGTTTATAACCCACTGATAACAATTAGTTCGAGGTTAAGAGGTTAAACAACCAATATTCAGTGCACGACAGATAGCCGTCACAGACTGTCTGTTGTTAGATCGTCATTAACTGAGCGATAGGAGCGAAGCTGTAATAGATGTCGTAGATTAAGATTTACAGACAGGAAATATCTTATAGGTTATGTATATTTTACTGTTGGGATAATATCACATTAATTTCGTATATGTATTAAATACAGCTTGATAAGGCGGCATAATTCCTCCGATTGTGGCAGTATTTTTCGTTAGTCAACGTTACTTGGAAAACTATTATCGTACTGGTCCGAGTTTGTATCTTTCCCGTGCCACGATAAAAAATAAACGAATAACCGTCGCATATTTTAAATACATCATTGATTTAAAAATCTAATTCTCCGGTATCAGTCTATTGCAGTTTGGCAAAGGTGCAAATATTATTCTGCCTTCTGCTAGATCATTATAAGTATAGTTTGTTACAAGTTAATGTCTAGAGATAAACTAAATAATTGCAAAATATAGGTCATTATGATCTCGGAATGCTCAGTTATTCGGAGAAATCTTCACACACGTCGAACCACTAATAAAGCTAATAAATAAAATAAAATTCAGCTCTATTCTTCTTTACTCTGTGTCGAATGGCGGGTGACGTTTTCAATGCACGAGTGTAAGTGACGGCTTGCTGTCAGCCAGCACGCTACACAAATAATAGATAATATTTTCATTATCTGTGTGTTCTTTTTTTTAAATATTACGAACCAGTAATTTCAAATTAATTTGAAATGGAACTACATTATGTGTTTATTGGCGTGGATTTCTAATATTGCGGTTTTTATTTTATTTGGCATTGAGATCTCAAATGGAAACCGAGAAATGAACAGTGAATTGTTTTAAAAACCTTTACTTCAATAATAGTTAATAGTGTAACGTAATTTGTGTGTTTAACTTTCCTATTTATATAATAATTATTTACAAGTTGTTTTCATGTGATTTGTAACATTGACAATAATGGAGTGCTAGGTTAAGTGTATAATAAAATGTTCAAATACGATTACCGCGACCGACATAACGGGCATTATAAGGTACGTTTCTCATTTTCGATAATTATTTTTCCTAGACCTCTCACAACTTTGTCCTTGTAACAATTTCACGTGAAATGTTCAATTGGGTACATTTTAAAAAGAAATTGGCCTATATTTTATCCCAATAAGTGGTGTATCCGTGTGCTCAATTACTATAATTAAAAACAAAGTGTTACATTAGTTGCGTCTGTCTATTCCAATTAAAAGTATAAACATAATTCTGCGTGTAATAGCGTAATAATTAAATTTTACGATAACAAGAAAATGTTTCTCGACATTACCTCAAACACTGGATGTTTCCAAATCATTTGTCAGGTCCGGAGTACACCTGCACTACAGTGATATATTACTGCGCTTCTACTAGTCATTCTATACGGTATACTAAAATCTACTTAATGTTTTGTTGGTATTGAGTCGATGTTATATTCTGTTTAGAAGTTGGAATACAATATTTTTAGAATTACAGTTTGCGATAATAAACTTGATTTCGTCGTATATAACTCGCAGTATGTTGTCTTTAGCCTGAGGTGGATAGCAATTTTAAAAATAAACACACATCACGCAATAATCCCCAAAGGGGTATGTAGAGGCGCAACCACGGCACTCGTTTTTCGCCAAGTGTGTTGATCCCATGATGTGATAGGGGGTGAGCTTATCGCCATATCAGGCACAAATTTCAGACTCCGGGCTGATACTGAGAAAAACCCAAATATCGATTTGCCTGACCTGGGATCGGAACCCAGTACCTTAGAGCGTTGCCGTACCAAATAGCAAAATATAAAATTAAATGCTATAAATGTCAAAGTAACGTTGTGTTGGATTTCGTAGTTTTTTAAATATTCAGCTTACCCCAAATACTATACAGCATGAATATATCAACGAATATCGAAAAAGACGGTCGCATGAACACAATGATCGCTTGATTAACGAACTAGTTGCCGTCGGGCGCGCATTCAATTCCCGACAATGACTCTAATTTAGGTTAAACGTTGTACTGTATCGTTTTACAAATTAGAAAACTGCGTATATCCTACTAAATAATGGGTAGTTTAAAAATAGTTGCAGCCCGCGAAGTGTTTGTCTCGTTTTTGTAGATCTAAGACGACTTGGAATTTTATTTTTCGACGCCCGCCAAAAACAATCATAACAAAAAAATATAACGAAAAAATAGTTACTTATAACACAATGACGTTGTTACTCGCTCGAATTTGACTGTGTACATCAGCAGACGCCAAAAACAGTCATAACAAAAAAATATCATAACGAAAAAATAATAAAGTACTTATTACAATGACGTTGTTTCTCGATCGAATTTGACTGTGTACATCAGAAGACGCAAAAAACAATCATAATAAAAAAATATCATAACGAAAAAATAATTAAGTACTTATTACAGTGACGTGTTTCTCGGTCGAATTTGACTATGTACATCAGAAGACGCCAAAAACAGTCATAATAAAAAAATATCATAACGAAAAAATAATAAAGTACTTAATACAATGACGTTGTTTCTCGATCGAATTTGACTGTATATCAGAAGACCTGATTTATTGTGTCAAGACTATTTTTAGCTGATATGCGATATTATAAAGATATAGGCAATGTATGACACGATCCCTAATGACTTATAAACTATGTAGATGTATTTTATATGTGTATTTATGTATGTATTGTTTATCAATTATTTGTTTTTTTATTTATTAATATATTATAGTCCACTACACTACCCTCTCTTTCTATTTCTCGTTTTTATATCCATCCCATAGTAGTCTGTAAGACGGCCTAGAGCAATAAGACCGTCATTTGTACGTGTGCCTTTTGTCTCTCTTTTCTTCTTTGTATGATTTCCTTCTGTTCTATTTGGTACAATAAAGAGTAAATAAATAAACTTATTGAAGTCTACTTAGTACAACCATTATATTTGTGAAGATTTAGATATATTTCTTATTAGTAATATTGGGTTGTAGAATTGCTTAACTTTCTTCTTCATTCCGACTTTGTTATCATTTTCTTCCATATTTCAATTGCTTAGACGTCGCTAATATTTTGCTAGGCCCCATGACAACTGTAGCAAAAAATGAAACAAACCATATACCTATTTCTAAATGTAACTCAACCCTAAATTGCAAGGGGCTTTCAAATGAAAAGTTCATCAATCAGGGGCTGACAGCCGCCGTGGCCAATGAGGGCCGCAATAAAATAAATAGGAAAGGGATGGAACAAGACATCTCCCTGGCTTGTAGAAATTTAGCTGAAAAATACAATTTAGGAATTGTTTTAAGCATTATATTCAGCCTTACTTATAAAAATTTCGCAAAACCATGCTTAGTTAAAACACAAAATTCTATCAGCTGTAAGTCAAAACCCGCCATCTTGCCTCTGAATAAGGTTTAAATTGTAAAACCAGTGATGTTTTTGACTCTTAATAAAGTTTAAAGTAGGAAATCGATGATGTTTTGACAGCTAGAATTTAATATGACGAAATTTTAAAGGCCGAAATATCCATGCATATTAATTATTTTTACGTTTTTCTTTCAACTGCGAGAACTAATCACTAACTAGACGTGAATTTAAATTCTTTACTTGTCAATACTTGTTTAGTTACCCAGATTAAAGGTGAAACAAAATGTATGAAAAATGGACCTTAAGCTATAACCTTAAGCAATTCTTAACCACCTCTTAACGCTAAAACAATTTTGTAAGTTAGTCTGTATATTAATATGTGTGTAAATAGGTATGCATCATATGTAATAATGGATGCTTTCCTTCTATGAGATACGAGAACATAACTTAATTATTTTTTTTAGCATTATCAGTAGACGATGCACAGTAACAATACAAACAAAAAAACGAAGCATATATTAGCTAAATTCTATGCTCCTCAAGTAGGCAATCACAGCTTAAATGTACTAGCATACACCACTTTATGGTTTACAAGTTACCGAAAATTAATTGAACATACTAATTGACTAGAAACACTAAAAGTCCTATCAGCCGGCCTAGCATGCGCATCACGAGATATCTCGAGAACGAGAGTAGACAAATTGTCGATGTCGATAAATATCTCGTTTTCTCTAACATGCGCACCACGATCGACAAATTCCTCGTTGAAGACATAAGTTTACTCGTGAAGACAAACCGATGTTGCCCATTGAAATATATATTCTAAACATTTTATTTTCTAATATAGCTACAATGGTTTTAGTTCATTCAATTTTTATAGATCTATGATCCAATTAGGTTTTTTTGACGTTTTATGTGACAGTTTATGTCATAACAAAGAGCATAATGTAAATAAAAAACGTAAATAAGTAAACAAATTCAAAATTAATAATAATGTTGTACAATATAATAAGGATTCTAACACAAAATAACAGCTCCGCCCTATTTTGGAGTACGAAGTAACAAGACACAAATCAAATAAAATCTAATAAGACAATTATTTGTACGAGTATATGGTGCCCAAGCCGGACTTTACCTCGGGTGACTACGCCCCGCCGTGAGAACGATGTACCATAATGCCTAATGGAATCAGTAGTCCAATCGGGAAGGAGATGGCTGTGGCTTTGGGCCTCACAAAATACCCAATTGATGTAAGTATATGTAGTGAAACAATAACCTTATTAGCAAAACACCAATGTTGTAAGTTGAACTTTGCAGCCACAAAGCTCAAGTTTGTTCTTATTCGATGGTAATTGATGTTTTTTAGTATTAGTGTTTATTAAAATATGAAGTAAGTATATATTTTCTTTTTGTTTTAGTTCCGTGAATCAAGTGCCTCTACATTCATTGGAATGTCCCCAGCCCAGCAGTCAACACCATGTTGAAGAGCTTACCAAATACTACTCCCAAAAAGTTTTTTAGTTGCTCGGTTTGAACTTAATACTTTAATGAAAATATGTATTTTTATAACCAGTTTTTTTTAAGAAAAACTACATTTTTTAAATACTTAATATCATGTATACTTATATATTTCGTTAGATATCTTTATTTATACACTAGATAAAACATCTGTATGTTAGGAAATTTGGTTCTGTTTTGTTGTGTTCTTGTTCTGTTGGTTTAGGAAATTAATAATATAAGTAAACTGCAGCAATTACTTGAGAGTGCAATTTCTGTTTCTTGTAAGTGTTCATAGTATTTCATTACAGTAATTGTAGGAATTTTGTTGTATAACAAGTTATTATGAAATATTCTATTGTTGCCTAAATTTGTGTAGAAGATTTTGTTGTAATAATGAAAACTATCTTGATATTTAAAATGTGAATATAATAAAATATACATTATTTACATAGGAAAATATCTATTTATTATAATTGAGGTCATCCTGCTTGTGAGAGACTTGCAGGTACTGATAATTGTACAGGTTCTTCTCACATATGATGGTCATTTATAATAGTTTCCTCCACTGGAACACTGTAACATAAAATACTGCATTACCTACAGTTACTTAACAATAGTAATATAATGTGAAGTTGTACCAGTGGTAAAATAATATAGTCAAACAACTATTTGAAACAGTGTATAACCATATATCCATTATTGTTATGTCCATCAGTATACAATCAGTGTAAATGAAGTTTTTAATAAAGAAATAAAGCAAGATATTGTTTGTTCATATTGTTAAGTTGCATAGTAATAGTATCTTCTCCGATACCTGGCATTCACATTAGGAGTTTTGGTGTTTGAATCCATAATGTGACATTTGTTTGGTAACATATAGGTACTAGTTTTGCAAAACATTATGGTAAAACAAGTTACTCATTTGTATTTGTAGTATTAAAATAAACAAAATTAAAACTGCAATTAATCTGATTAAATAGCTCTTATTACCTCATTAGTTGGCACACTAATTTCATTTTTATGAAAGGTAACACGCTATGTATTAATTGTGAAGATATTTCTCAAAGTACATTCATTTTTTATTTCTATTAACTCTAATAATTAATTAATAGTACATTACCAGTTGAACCTTGGTGTCGCAGGCATCTTTCCTCATTTTTTGATATTGTGCACTTTGTGGCTCATTAGGAGGTAATATTTTTATATGGGTACAATCTAAGAGCCCTAACATACCTTGCACGTAAAATTCACGAGTCTCACCTAAAAAAAATAAAAATGATTCCATTATCTATAAATCAAAATACTTCAATTGATATTAAACTCAGCTACTTATGTAATTAAGTATGTAATAAATATATTCAATTACCTTTAAACGGACGGCTATGCCTTTGGCTTGAGACTCCAAATCGGGGAGCAAACTTTTTCTTTAATATACAATGCCATTCGTTTTGTAGCAAAGGGATATCATAAATCAATTAAGTATAATATGTCTTCTTTCCACTTTACACGCCTCTCGTTTGTCGTATATCGATATTATTTTACTATAGTAAGATACCACCATCGCGTTTTAACGAATAAATTAAATTGATAATTTTCTCGGTTTATCTCTTCGTACAATATCAAAGAAGACAAATATCTCGTTTACATGTGTCAAAAAACGATAAAATTATTTGCTCATGTTAGGGTTTGTAGACAAAAATACCACAGATTAATAAAACATTAATTTTTCTCTACTTTTCTCGTGACAAGTCGAGAAAATGAGCGCGCATGTTAGTGTCGGTAGACATATAGAGATAAACGACAAAATCACGAGAAAAAGTGTCGACAAAATTTTGTCGTCGTGCGCATGCTAGGCCGGCTGAACTTCATTTATTCGAGGCAAATCAATTTATGACTGAATGAAGAACTCAATTTTGATTTAAAATATGTTTTCATTCCTTTTTCACTTGATTTATATTGGAAAGTATGCTTTATTACATAAACCATCCAAGGAATAGAATCCTAAGAAATAAAAACAAAAGTGGTCTACGTTTAAAAACATTTACAAACCGTATCTAACTTCACCGATCGTTGCTTATAAGTTTAATAACTGCTCGCGACATTTTAATTAAAGTACGTAAATTAGTGTTAATTTTTATTAAAGTTTCCCAACAAAATGAGAAAAACACGCGGCTGCCGGCTAGGCGATTAAAATGGCGGCTACGGAGGAAAAAGGATGAATCTGCTAACTATAAAATTTTCCGAATTTAAGTGCAATAAATTATTTTGTTGGATTCAGTTTTTATTAATTGCAAGTGGAAATAAAATTTGTTATATTTAATTCGTACGGTACGGCAGCGCTCTTAGGTCCTGGGTTCGAATCCCGGGTCGGGCAAAGCGATATTTGTTTTTTTTTTCTACTCAGTATCAGCCCGGAGTCTGGAATTTGTTCCCGATATGGCGATAGGCTCGCCCCCTATCACATCATGGGACGGAAAACACTTGGCGAAAAGTCGATGCCCTAGTTGCACCTCTGAATACCTCCTTCGGGGATAAATACGTGATGTGTATGTATATTTCATTTGTTGAGCTTGAAATCAGTCAAAACTGTAATGGCGAGTCTACGTGCTAAGTTTACGGAAGCTAATTTTTAATTATTAATTACTACAAATTAGCCCGTAATTTGAAACTATCGACTGATATTCTTCTATTTGTGATTAACTATAGTGAAAACCCGAGACTTTGCTTGCGTTTAAAAACTACATTCTGTGGTTTTGCCACATTACCCTATTCCTGCCTCTGACGAACCAAGCTATAAGCACTCATATTAAAAACGTATATATGCATAATACAATCCGGCAGTTTAATTATGATCTTGATATCCGGGGAGTGCCGGGGTGTCCCGTGCGGGCCTGTGATGAAGTGCCCTACACGTTAGATTAGCCATTGTCCGCTAATGATGGATGAAAGAGGGTGGACCAAAGTCATGCGACGATGACTTAAGTTGTAAGCGAGGGCGTGTGATGTGACCGACTTATGTTTTGCTCATATACATATTTGCTAATGAACATGTAAGTGAGTAGACTATTTTAGACTCTTTATATTTAGGTAGGATGGTATAAAATTGGAAAGATCGCAATGATTGATAGGGAATGATATAATTACACAAAAACTCCACTCGTATTTGGAAAATAAAATAAATAAACTAATCAATAGATATCAAAGCAGTTGCTTTTGTACAAAGACTTACTAAATAAAAAAAAATATTCTCTAACAATATCATTTAATTTCTATTGTAAAAGATATTTCTTTTACTTCAAAAGAAGTTTTGAGTAAGAAGGCGAAATACTTTTACTAGTCGGCTTCATACATCAAAGTTTAAGAAAAATTGAATTACGCTAATGGATTCCTCCGACCAAAACATTTTCGATAGTTTATTGTTATTGATCTTTAATTGAAATGCAGAAGACTTTGTTTTCAGTGGGTATTGGGATCTGATATATAATTTATTTTAATCCGTAGCAGAATGTCGCGGTTATTTATTTTATTATTATCGTTACGTTTTGAATACTGCAGCTTTCATGGTCACTGGGCGGAAGAAAGGCCGCAATCAAATTCGTAAATAGTTTTATTTCAATGTCTACATTTGCGTAATATAAACAAAAAAAAACATTATTAAATTATTAATCCAGCGGCTTATTTTACTTATATCATTAATAAATATCATATGAAGAAGAACCTTCCCTATAAAGTAAAGAAAATAGTTCCAAATGCACTACATGGATTTAAGTCTCAACTTTTACAACTCAGCTACTTCTAAAACACAGAATTTGTAACCTATATTTCATAGGTTTAAGGATCAGTTTATTTAAACTCTATTGTTTTAAAATATCTGACCCATACGGGCAGAGCTCGCTTTCTCTCCCACCTTCCACCACGCCCCACTCATCCTAAGGTTTCACAGGGGTCCCCGTTAATTCGTTCGGGTTAATCTCGAGTCATTGTCTCGCGTCTCCAGTGTCGAGTACGGTCATGTCATCAACAATTCATACAGTTCAAGATCTGTTTATTGTGAAGGACAGGGTATTTGATTTGTTATTACCAGCTAACAAGCATGGTATTGGTTTGTGCAGTGTTATATACATAGTATTACGCCTTTATCGTATAGGGGTACGCAAAGACTGTGAATTTCCACTTTGCTCGATTCTGGCATATTTCTTTCGCTTCTTCCATCTTCATCATCTCTGTCTGGCACTAGTTGGGTTGTAAACTGAGGTCGTGGGATCGATTCAAGTTGGGCAATATTTGATATGTGAGTTTTGAAATTTAGAATATTTTTTACAGTCGGTTTCGACGCTTTCCAGGCGTTCAATTCGTATTAAAATAGTGTTCGTAAAAACCAAAAAAGAATCATAATATTGGTAACAGATAATACATTTTAGAGTACTATAGTACATTTTAGTTTTCCCAGAAATCTAATATACAACATTATAATACCAACCTTTACTTCTATGACCACAATATTGGAATCCGTCAATGCCATATTTTTAATACATATTTATGTAGCTGATCAGCCTAGCTATCGACCAGTGCAACACATTAACAACGTTACACAAAAGGCCAAATTTTCCTGAAATATACACGCCTACAATAAAAGATTTAGACAAATGGTTGGAGACAATGCCGATACACTTGTACAATAGAACTCGACGGTCACACAAAATAAATGAAATGCATTCGAGAACTGCGTACAGATACTGAGCACTCATCAGAATTATATTCAATGCCCTTATTGTCTCACAATATCAATTTGGACTGACAGTTTAGGGCATGTGTGTAATGAGGTGGACAAATGACCTAGTAAGTTGCAGGAGGTCGCTGGATGCGGGCCGCTTATAATACGTCGATCTGGTAATCTTTGGAGAAGGTCATGTTCAGCAGTGAACAGCGGCTGATGATGTTGTGCGTGAGATTTCTGAAGGTCCAAATAGATGTCTTTGTTGATGCTTATTGACAATGTTGTCAAGATTTCTTTGATAAGTTAAGGATACAAATTTGTTGAAATTTACTGTAATATTGTTATTTGGCCGAGGAACAAACTATGCTGGCATATTCATACCAATTATATACGAATTATAATTTATTGATATATCGATGGTGCCTTCACAACGATTTAAAAGATCTTATGAGAAAATTTAAATAAAGACATCTTTAATGTTCCAAATATGTACGAGCACAAAGAAGTCTCTGACATTTCGACGAGGGCAGAGACGAATTTATCGAGTGCGTGAAAAATGATGCAGCATTAGCGAGAGTCGCCCTAGGAGGCACTCAACGCGAAATCCACGTGTACCTTTCTGATTGCATTGTTAAGTATTTTCTATGTATACTTATATTGTTGACAGTCAATAGTTTATACAAGAATATAATGATAATCATAGCTAAATGAACTCCTCTAAACAGTAGAAAAACATTTTTTTTTCTTTCTCTGTATCATGTACCTAAAAGAGCAACACCAGAGTTTCTTGCCCGTTCTTCTCTGGTGAGAACTGCTTTCCGAACTGATGGTAGAGTTAATATTGACGGAATCTAAACAATGTATAACATTTTACAGGTTCCAATAACTTATTTCATTTCATATTTGGAATAAAATAATATTATTTTACGGATTTTATCGCGGTTATATATATTGTTATTTACCTTCCTAGCTTCATAGTCACGGGGTGGACTAACCTATGTGGTAGTCTGTCCGCCCCGCGACCACGAAGGCTGCAAAGTCTTCCAAACGCCGGGATAAAATAATGATATTAATAACTGCGATTGAATCCGTAAAATAGTTTTATTTCAATGTGTAATATTCGCGTTATCATAAGAAATCATTATGTTATTCATTATTGATCTTGTTTGCCAATATGCTTAAACTTCCTTTAACGTCAAAGTATGTAGTACCTTAATAGGTGAGGAAAAAAAATGTAACCCTTTTTAAGCACATTGCGCGCACGTAGTGTGGGCTTTAGTATAATTAAATTTTATACTATAGAGGAGTACAGAAAAGTAAAATTATAGTATAATATGGGTTTAATTTGACGTTGGAATTTCGATTAGTACCACGTGCATCTCACCCCGACTCACTGGGGCATCTCACCCCGACTCACTGGGGCATCTACTCTCTGGCACCGACATGCTATACGCTTAGCATCGAAGACCCATTGATGTGGCGGTACAATCGATGCATACACCGCCATCTTGTCAACATCGCCGGAACTGCAAGAGGATCGATGCAGTGACGGAACTACAGTGATATCACACAGCAATCACGATAGATGGCGACGTCGATCCTGAATCACGCTTGCACAATTTGAGCGACGCGTTGCATATATACCATCTCCGAATAGGAACCGTCGGAGGGGCCGCGGCCGGTCAGGCGCAACATCTGCTTGACTGGAAATCTCCCCTTCCATAGAGGAACGTAACCATCTGTTCCTCTACAGCGGTGTCTACCTTTACACCGCTAAAGTGGTGACCCCTGACGCTAAACATCATCGCACCGTCATCAACGAAACCAGCCGCACCTGCATCGTCATCGCTTCGCATCACCTCGCCATCCATCACTTCCTTTCCATCCAGCCAGTCAACACTTCGCACAGCCAGCCAGCACTGTCCAGCCATTAAGGTTACCACATGCATGCTGCCAATGCAAGCCTGGTACCTTCAGCACTCCTGCACGGACTTCGGCTCCAACGTCACGGCACAACTGCGCTACAGCCGGACCATCTACGGGCAGCATTCGCCGGTTGTCGTGGTATAGCCACGTGACGCACCGAACTCATCGCAGAGGGACGCAGCATCGATTCCGACTCACTGGAATCGAACACAGTCAGCTTCGCTTCAAAGGAGCTGACCACCCGCGCACAGCCCTGACCCACTAGGGCCAATTGCGCACGGTTCCGACTCACTGGGACCACACCCCGACTCAATGGGGCATCTCACCCCGACTCACTGGGGCATCTCACCCCGACTCACTGGGGCATCTCACCCCGACTCACTGGGGCATCTTCATCCCGACTCACTGGGACATCAACACCCTGACTCACTGGGGCATCAACTCTCTGGCACTGGCAAGCTACAATTAGCATCGAAGAAGACTCGACTGAAGACTTTCGACCTCCGGTCTCCGGGGGGGAGTGATGTGGCGGTACAATCGATGCATACACCGCCATCTTGTCAACATCGCCGGAACTGCAAGAGGATCGATGCAGTGACGGAACTACAGTGATATCACACAGCAATCACGATAGATGGCGACGTCGATCCTGAATCACGCTTGCACAATTTGAGCGACGCGTTGCATATATACCATCTCCGAATAGGAACCGTCGGAGGGGCCGCGGCCGGTCAGGCGCAACATCTGCCTGACTGGGAATCTTCCCCCTCTATAGAGGAACGCAACCATCTGTTCCTCTACAGTGGCGTCTACCTTTACGCCGCTACATATCAAAGAGAAGGCATTATATAAAATAACTGTTCGGTTCTTGTCATATATAAAATCATGTTAGTCTGCTACATACGGAAGTGAAGGATAAATCAGTATTTCAACATAAAATCACTATCATTCAACACGTATCTGAAGACAATATTTTACAATAGACAACCATTTATTAAAAATACCATTCTGCCCAATTTGTATCACAAAATCATTCCTAAACATTACTTCCTCAGCCATTTCCATCGAAAACAACACATTAACTTCTCATATTCCAATATTCTCCATAAATAAAGAGGGGGTGACAATGGACATGCATCATTTTTCCAATAAGGGTGGTCGTTAATTTGGCGATCATTCCGAAAGATTTCACCCCCCTGCGTAGATAGCGCGATACTATTTCAGAGGAATGCCTGCTGAGGCGCCAGTAGCAAAGACAAAATGGAGGTAGAGGAGACAAGGTAAAAATATTACAATTATATTTTCTTCGTTTAGCAGTAATAGTATAGAACTAGTGATCGTCCAATGCCCGAAATTTGACTGTTAAATTGTATTTGGGACAAATCATAAATATAAATTTTGTATTTGTGCACTCTTGTATATGATTACTTTAATCATACCAAATAATGAAAAAAATAAATGGTTAAAAGGTTTTTTCTTCACGTATTATAATATAATTATGTTTAAGATTTAGCAAGACAGACACTATAGACAATATCAATCTCTTCTATATAATATCATATTAACTATATTATATAAACAAAAAAGTGTACACGTGTGTCAAGTACATCGTATTGTGTGCAATTTTTTTATTCATTAAAATTTCCTAATTATTATTCATGTTATATAAAAAAGTAACTATTATATAAAAAAGACTTTCTACATTCCTTCATATATATTTTAAATCGTTATTTGAAAGGTATCATATTATGTTATGGAAGATTGTGTTGCCGTTGTGATAAAATCAGTCCTGTGAAAAAACTGCTAACAAAATAGCAAACTTCACATACTTTCAAAACTCATTAGTATCTGTTAAGCAAATTCCAAGGTAATGACGTCCAGGAGGTCAGCAAAATTAAAACAAAAATCATAAAACATTTAATCGTTTACATCAGCGCACATAGTTGCATTTAGATCGAGTTAAATCTATCATGAGAATAACAATTATTATTACAATATATAATAGTTACTTATACATATTATTAAAAATAAAATTTTATTTTATTTTTAATAATATGTATAAGTTTAATATTTTATTTTATTAATAAACCAGATCGGGTTCGCAAGTAAGGAGGCATTAAAATGTCAACATAAGGTGTAGTTTCGCGGACAACAATTTACATATATAAGATCTGCTAGTAACTGGATATTTACTCACTGGTCGACTAAGAAAATACTCCCACGGGAATGAAATACTATAACAGGATCAGATTCTGTGATGTTAACATTGATCTAAATAACAAGTCACTTTATTGTGTCTTTGAAATTAATGTGGAGTATGTGTGTCGTTTGAAATCTCGAGAAGTCTTCTACATATTTTTTATTTTAAATATTTCTTCGGCCATCGGAATAATCGAAAAGGAGTGGATTTTTTTATTTTTAGTTTACCATTTACAAAATAGTAGGTAATAATGAATTCCCAAAAATATATCACAACAAAACCCCTCTACACAATTGAATTTTCAATGACAATTTGGCCGACATTGCCCATTGTTCTTGTTCAAATGATGCTGAAAAACACGCCATATACCAGTAACCCTTATCGTAAGTGAATACGGTTGAAATTCGCCTGTTCTATGGTTTATTGAGGTTTAAAGGCCAGGATGTATTGTCGACGGGATGTCATTCGGAAAGTCCCTCGCAAATGAGCCGTTAGGACGGAAGTAGGTTACGTTTGTCATATTATTTATTGGAGTTTTAAATTAACATGGTCGGTTACGTTCTGGATTTGCATGACGTTGTACCAGATTTTGCTCCTGTTTCTCCCGGGTATATTTCCCTGGACAAAAGCGCTCAGAGGTAACGTTGCTTTCCAATACTGACGTAGTTGTATGGACGTCGGTTACCCATTACGTCTATATTCACCTATAGACTTATGGTTTGTTAAATCTATAGGTACTATTATGATGAAAAAAGCTTGTCGTTTATTCGTTTGTTTGTAGTGGTTAATTTCTGGAACTAATGATCCGATAGTGAGACTATTTTCAGTAATAGGAATATACATCACTCGTGAGTGTAATAGGTTCCTTTTTATCTCGCCAAAATATTTATCCCCGGAAAACCTTTTTGTGCGAAACTGTGGGCAAAACTAGTATAAATATGCATTAGAACATTTTCTATCTAACTATACTATATATATAGTATAGGTGACTACACAATGTGCTTTTTAGTAGGTCTTAATATGTCTTACTAAAAAACCCGTCTTAGCTGCCCAATCTTGTTTCGGTGTCATCCGTCGGCATACAAGGCATTGTCTTAATAATTTCCTTGCCTATCTTACTATCAGTTTTCAACAAAAAAACATCGTATTCAAATTATAGAATTGAACAGAAAGTCGTAACTACGGGCCATAACTCAAGCGTAGGTAAAGCGCGCAGCACTTCCGGCTAATGACACTGGATAAACGACGTCACATTCGGTAAGCTTTGTGCCCGATTGCGTCATTTCCTCGCGACGTTCGCTTAGACGACTTTAATGGCCGTCTTATTTGTTAAATTGTTACTTTAACTCTACGTCTTAATTCGTTTTCAAGTGATTTGCCGCTTGCTGATGAAAATTTATTGCCTTTGGAATTTCTGGAAATTACGAGAATTTCTTATACTAATATTTTATATTACTATTCATTGACATAATGATATACGTCGTCTGTTAGATTACGATTGTTTCCCTGAAGCCGTAGACGCATTCTACAATTGTTAGGTGGTAGGTCTCTCCTATGTGAGAGTTCGCCTGGTTAGCTGCAATGCCTATTTCTGCTGCCATGCAGCAGTGTGTAATGACTCTTGTGTTCCGGTTAAAGACCATTGCAGCCAGTGTAACTACTGGATATAGAGAGACTTAACATCTCACGTCTCAGGATGGCGAGCGCAGTGGAATACCAAACAATACTTTGTAATTTATTATTATGTGTTTCTGCTATTTATGGGCGGTCGTATTGCTTAACATCAGGCGAACGGCGAGCTCGTCTCATCATTAAAAGCAAAAATTAAGTACGCTTTATTTTTTCCATCTTTAACGTAAAATTATTTTTTAAAATTATAATTATGATTAAATTTGACCACTCGGGTACTAGTAAAATGAAATTACTTTCCCAAATTAGCACCACTTAAACACAATAAACAGTTTCAAAATAGCTCCTAAACTTATCGCGGTTCGTTAATTTCATGACAAATCAAATAAATGTCTAAAATTAATGGCCTACCGCCGTCCGAAGTAATTAAAAATAACAAAATGGCGCGCTTTAATGATCTAGCCGAGCGTAGACCAAGGGCTTTATACTTAGAATATTTTAATAGTTAAAACAGAGTTCCGTTGATGCGTTGAAACGTGGAACATTGAAATAAGAATCTATTGTTTTAAACACATGAGTGTTTTAATATTTTTTTTATAAACGACCATACGAGTAACCTTCATTAACATCCACATTACCAAAATAATCATGAATGTATTGCTGGTTCTAATGCATAATAAATAATATATTGCTATCTATTGTTTCAGGAACTTTTGGAAAAGCGTATTAAGCAATTAGAAGCGCAACTCGAAGAAGAGAAGAGAAGGACGCAGCGCGAACGGATGACCGTCACCAAACTACAGAACAAACTTATTAAGGTAAGACTAAACTAATTAGAAATTTTATCTTAAGAAAAAGTTAATATCAAGATTAAGGATCCTGGGCAAAGTTAATGAAAATCTGTTTTTCAAGAAAGTCTTTACTTCGGTTGAATAGAACGGCTCATAGAATAGTTATATTTAGCTTATTATTTTGCTGATGGTAGGATATATTTTATAATCACGGATAGCGAACACCGTACCAAAGGTGTTGAAACCCACCATAGGTGTTCACATGAGAGTGTCGCGTTCCGAGATCAGCTTGTATATATCACGTTCCAACAGGCCGGCATAATGGTGTCGACTGTGGAGGGGTAATCTCTCGTCAGTCGACATTTTACTGGACTCTATCCCGCTTACTATCAGGTGTAGTGGGATCACTCTGCCGCACACGTAGGTATATAAATAAAAACACTAGGACAGCAGTCCTATCATATTAATCGTAGATCTATACATAGACTGGTAGATACAGATAACTCAACATTCTCTATGCCACACGTTATTTTGTTACTGTATAATAAGCACGTAACGCGCCGCGTCGCGTTTAAGACAATTGAGATATAGAATATTATTCCACACCAATTTTACCAAGACAAAGTAACATGTGTTACGATTTTACACTATCATAGAGAATAAGACCCCAGACGAAGCACCCAAGCCTTACGTATAACCCGAATTTAACTCACTCCACGTGTTCATTTACTCATTAATTTTATTTATTTGGATATTAAAAATCTCACTCAATCAAACTCTCTCCTTATTTATGTACCTCCTATAAAGTAAAGGCGAGAGACTATAATAACAATAGCGCCATCTACCAGCACGTTCTGTAAACAAATACAAATTGATATAAAACAATCACTTCGCCTTCAATTAGCCTGTCTACAATAACAGACAGGAAATCCCTTTCAGAGATGTTTGAACAATCGATATCTAGAAACAAAAGCTGTCATTCACTGATTGAAACCTTTTAAAAGATTTTAAGGGTTGAGCTGATTGGTTTTTTCGACACTCCCTCAGACGCGGTAATCCCTCGGGCGATGTCAAATATTACTCTTCGGATTGGAGCAATTATATCGCAACGCCGTCTTCACAATAGATATTGTGCTTTGTATACCTGAGTTAAGGGGATGTCACCAATTTTCAGTTTGGGTATTTTTTCTTTGGACCTGATGTAGCGAGCAATAAATTACATTTGTACATTTTATGAATCGTACACACACACACATTTACCAAGGAAGGGGTATGCAAAGGTACAAACCAGGGCACCTACTTTTCGCCAAGTGTGTTCCGTCCCATGGTATGATAGGAGCCGAAGCTATCGCCATATCGGGCACAAATTCCAGAATCCGGGCTGATATCGAGCAGAAAAACACAAATATCACTTGCCCGCTCCGAAACTCGAACCCAGGACCTCAGCAGGCTGCCGTACTGCGCATGCTGTACAACTACGCCGCCGAGGCAGTCTATGAATCGCACTAAAAAGTAATTAATTTACTGTAGATACAGCAAACTGTATAAGTAACTCTGCGTGAAGAATTAGGCTAGCTGGCATGATTATGGCGAACGTCTAGAGATGCTTTCATCTCTTGTCGGTTGACATTTTCCTTGGGCCTGACTTCAATTAACAGCAGTTGCTGTATATAGTCACTTCTAATTATAAAAAAAATGCCACAGTATATATAACAATTTTGGAAAAAATGGATTAATAGATGTGTGTACACTGAAGCTTGCCTTCATAAATGATAGCTACATGTTAATATTATACTTATACCATGTATGAGATAATAATTTAAAAAAAATAGTTATAAAATTTTTTATGATTCTTTTCCGCAGATTTGTAATATTTTAAGCCAAACAATAGTACTCCTTATTATAAAGATGATAAAGAAATAACGGTCAAATTTTTACTGTTGGAAACTGAGCCTTAACACCTGTCAATATTTGGCTTCTATTAATTAAAACCTCCCCATAATAGCGAGCGGTTCCGGGAACCTCATACCTTCGCACACTCGCAGACGCGACCTGCCTTTGAAGATTCAAACAAATTGCTACAATTTGTTTGTGTTTTATTACGTATCGCCTTTGTGCAATGGAATAGGTCTTATAAAATATCTGAAATGTTAATTTTGTTGTACTTGGTTGCACGAATAAGACTACCGCGCTGAGGTTATGGGTTCGAATCCCGTGTCGGGCCAAAAATAATTGGGACTGGGTTTACCTACATTACAAATTACGCAATATCAGCTCGGAGTCAGGAAGTTGGCGATGTGATGCCCGCGTGCTTCGGAAAGCACGTTAACACCGTTGGTCATGCGCCTGACCTCTCTCCGATCATATCGGATTGCCGTCTCACCGTACTATGAGAGTCAGAGAAAAGAGTACATTGTAATATCTCCTGCTTACCTAGCTGGTCTCCGATTGGTCTCCGTGGTCGAAATTCAGCTTATCACTTTTATTTCTTGTTCATAAATAAACTATGTCTTCTCCGCGTAAGTTTCATGTTTCTGGGTAAGAGTCGTACTTGACCTCTACAAATTAAAAAGTAACCATTTTAATCCAGGGCATGATCCATCTGTGTTTTATAGTTTATCTAACCTGATCAGCGGTTTCAGACTAGTTCTTAAAAACATGTACATATAGGCAAAATAAACAACAACCCTGGCATAAGTACTTTAAAATTGGTTTAACGTTATACAATGACCCGTCTGTCATTCCTTATTCTTTAAAACTCCCCACTAAGCGGGGTATGATCGTGAAATTCAGCGAAATAAATTCACCTCGCTGCACTTTCGATTGGTTCGACGGTCAATGCCTTCTTTTTAATTGTTGCTGTATTTTTAATCTGTGGACTGGCTGTTTGGCTGTTAATGAAAGCTGTTATGCAATTGTTTTTATTACGCTATTGTTTCCTTTTTGTATTTAAAAGCGGCCAGTGTGTATGCGTTTTGAATTTCGAAGGTTTACTTTTTTTTACTGTGACGAGCAACACAAATCAATCTCTTAGAGGCTTTATATTGTCATATACTGATATGTTCTTTGTTTGTGATGAAAATGCTCTTAATTTTTATGAGAAAACTAGCTGACCCGACAGACGTTGTCCCGTCTTAACTATGAATTTGCAGCGCGCATTCTGTCAATCGCTGACAGTTACTTCAAACAATTGACAGTTATATAAAAATAATATTTTCGTTAAGTTTTCTTAAATTTTCTAATTTTCCGCGCATTTTTTTGATTTTTTTCTTACATAAGAACCTTCTCCTGACAATAACAAACACGACAAAAAAATTAGTGAATCGGTCCAGCCGTTCACACGTAATGGCGTGACCAAGGGAAATAGGGATTCATATATATATATATATAGATGAATTATTTCTTATTATTAGTCTCTTTATGTAATTTAACACAACGCGTAACCGCAAGGGAATCGAGTCAAAAATTAAAATTTTCCGACTACAATCCCCCAAGCTTTCGCAAAGCAAACAAAAACCTCAATAAATCGTTCATCACCCAAAGGAATATGCAGACCGCAAACACAAAACAATGCATGAGACGTCAATTTGGCGATCGCAATCAGATCCTATTCTCTGGGGCAAAGACTCCTCCAGGATTTGTAAATTTGCGCTTTGTAATGACCGACGATTCCACTCAATGCGAGTTTTGGTTTATTACCATTGATACGCAATTTGCTATAGGTACGAGGTATTCTGCCAAACAAAAACGTATTGTTTTAAGCACTGAAATATAGTTATTAGGCATTATAGTTAAGACTTAATGTTTGAGTGATGAACGCAGTGTAAAGTGCGTTGTATTTAATAATACTAACTATGACTAATAAAGGGCAGACACAGCGCTTATTATATGAAATCTTTATATGCAAAATGATTCCTTTCTAATACCAAATCAATACACATTCACGCCTTTTGGCCCTGAAAGAGTAGGCAGGGTCGTAACTGGTGCATCCCTTTCCGCTGTAATCTGTATGTATTACCTCTAATTTTATAGAAGGCGAGCCTATCGCATCAAGTACATATTTCAGACTCCAGACTGATACTATGTAAAAAACCTATCATCACTTGGCCCGACCCGGAATCGAACCCAAAACCTCAGACTGCAGACCGTAATACAACGACACCGATCAATCAATCAACTGTAATTAAAGTTGTTACTTTACTATTCCCATAGTCATATACATAAAAACATAAACAAGAATCGAACCCAAAACTTAACTACTCAAACAACAAGCTAGCCTAAAGCTAAGCCTACACAAACAGTGGCCATCTGCGTCTGTCTGTATTTGAATTTGTACTAAGACGGATCGAATGCCTCCATACGATATTTGGACGTATGTTGAAATAGTTTAGTTTTGTTTGTATGAGTTTAATTTAGTTGGAATCTGTATATTTGTATAATATTTGGCTTATGTATTTATGTATATATCGACGTTGAATGGCTAATTTACTAAAACAAGATTTTTTTTCGAAAAATGTAACCTATGTTAAAAATATAAAAAAATAAACCGCCTTCAAAAATAAAACATAATTTCACATAACAGGTATATACTGGGTATCAATTTTAGAGACGGTGTCTAATTAAAATTGCTAGTTAAGCTAGATAAACACATAAACCAAATTCACACATTCTAATCAACTGTAGAATTTATTTAAACTTCTGAAATAGATTATGTTTCAACTCAAATTCTCATAATTAAACTTGCACAACAACTATTAAGTATTAACATTGAAACTCGTTTAACATTAATAAATCTTGCATGCACTTCAGGTACATTCTGTATCGGGTTCGGTGCCCGGCGCGAGCATTCAGACGATATATGAGACAAAGTTTACATGTTCCGCTATTTGCAAGATGATACTTTGTGCTAAGTTTAATGTCTGCATTGTAATTTGTAAGGGTTAATGTTTTAGTTAGAGATTTTAGACTTTATGTTAAGCTGATTGGGTCGGTTTTAAGTTGTTTGCCTTTAGCGATGTTTGGTAAGAGTGTTTTTAAAAAAAATATAGTAAGCAATGGTATTTTTTTTTTTAATATAACACTATATTCATTTGTTTTTACTAGCTTTTACTCACAGATTTGCTCGTGTAAAAGTCTTTGTCGGAAAAAAAATCTCACTGCTACATCTCTGGATAAAAGTAACTTATACGTCTATCCAAGGCTTGTTATATATGTGTACCAAATCCAAAATATGTATATATTCAAGGCTTAATATAGTAAGGCGAAAGAAGCGTCGTGAAGATTTCTCATAGTCATTCTTTCTAAAGTCTAGCACACAAAACATACCTTTATGTTGGTCAACTCGAATATCGGACCTGAAAACTTGCGGTTCACAGCCTATTTTCTAAGCAGAGAAGAATTCATCTAAACATTTGGTTGTTAAACCTGGTCACCGAACCTGAAAACTCGCCGTTCACAGCCCGTTACCAATAGACCGAAGATGAACTGTTCATCTAAGCAGAACGTTAGACATGACATTGGTATCTAGATTGTAATCCTTCATTTTTTCTCCACCTACAATTTCCATACCATCAAAAACACTGACAGATGAGCACAGGTGTCAACATTCCACCATCAAGATATTTCCAAATACCTGACATGCTGGACCTTAGCCAAATGTATTGCCTATTACTTATAAACTAATATCAACCTTATTCGTTAACTTATAAGCTCTATAATCGGCTTTACATGCATGCTATATGACGTTACATTATCGACAACTGCTTAATAAGTTCCGAAAGTAAACAGTTGCCTTTAATGACGCTAGATAATTTGTGCATTAAACAAAATTAAGATGTAACATTGAAGTCATAAGGTTGATATTAGAATGTCGTATTTATGGCATCCGGCTCGAAGGACCATCTAATTGCATTGGTCACGCAAATTCCTGCGCACGCGCCTCCCTTTGACGCACATGCGCGTGCCGACCGGCTGCTCGGTTAATTATGTACTAGATTGATTCATTTAGTTTGTTTCCTCGACGATTTGTCACGGTATGTTCCTGATGCGGCATCTCGGAATGCGAATGGTCGTGGAGTCGACTCTGAGAGCATTTTGTTTTGCGCTTGGATAAGTCTGATGTTTTGATGCTGTGGTTATGTTTACTTATTGCTTAAACATACTAAGAGTAGAGATATAGTATAAGATGCACTTCTGACCATATGCTTTTTTAAGTCATAATCTTAAAAACGTTTAGATTTAACTTTGATATTAGATGAAAACGTTCTACAGTAAGCTGCATCTAAATATATTGAAAATGGATGTACATCCTCATTGGTAACGATCTCTCTCGTAGTTTGACATTACATTTTGCCTACACACTGCAATCTACCATTCGATTCAGTTTAATAATTTTCCGTACTAAATATAATGTCAGCCCTGTATTAAATACCATTGCTGGGCACTGGTCTTTTTTACTATCGACAAGGTGTCGGGCTTTGTCCAACACTCTCACCTAGTCCGAGTTAACAGACTTCACGCACATTCAAAATTGCAGAAAATTCACGGGAAAATATGTCTTATTCTATTTTCTTTGATATCTGCCTATCATTCTAAATATAGTGCACTATAACAGTAAGACGAAACTAATCAAACTTAGGAGATTCAATTAAACATAGCGCCATCAGTTGACCCGCTCCCTTATTACTGAGACAAGATCTTTATGTTCGTCCCTTCCATTTGTATACGCACTGGACGGATTGCACGCCGCGTCTTATTTCCAAAACTTCTTAAAGGACTCTAGGTCACCAAACCTGTGTGGTTAATTATTTTTTGATTTTTTATTTAATTTAAAGAAAATGAATGTCAATCAATCACTATACATTAATATAGTTTTTATACATAAAGCTGAAGAATTTGTTCCAATCTCAGAAACTACTATACCAATTTCGATTTTTTATCCTGCTACTTTTATCCTGGAATACTTTTACACGCTGGCCGAGCCGCAGGCAAAACCTAATAAATAAAGATCGGGAAAAGAAACACGCAACCACATAAAAATCAAATAATATTGATTTGAATATTTTATTTCAGTTATTAATTCTTAGGTCGTAAAACCGCAGCGTTTTCAAGTCCAGTGCGAACACACGATATGGATAATCTAAGACACGTCCCCTATGTCTTGTAATTGTTTCTTATTTCTATATCGCATTGAACTACCGGGTTCGCTTCGTTTGTAATGGCCTCTCGTGTATTAATGTTACGGAATTAATTGTTGAACGCGTCGCTTCTCTTTGGGTTTTGGTATTTACATAATAAAACTTAATGGATAGTTATGTCTGTTTGTTTGTTTTTATTGTAATAAATGGTTTCCACTGCTGGGCCTCTAATATATAGATGATAAAGTTCTTTCGGTTAGCACTATGATAAAAAAAAAATATTTTTTATTCTACAATACATTAAGTTTAACCTAATGCGTCGGCGCTATACCTAAAAGTCAATTATTTATTGTAGTTTCACCATATATTTAATTAGCATCCCAGTATTCAAACTCATTAATTTACATTCGTCTTTCCAACATTTATTCAAAGACCTCCGTAAAATAAATAGAGGGAATTCCTTTGATGTCGATCCCCTACGAAATATGTGTGTTTAGGAATTTATTTAAAACAATAAGTGGATAGGGCATCCCTGGAAACCCTTTAGACTTATTTAGCCCCTAATTATGCCTTAATACTCGGATGTTTACGGAAGACAGGACTTTATATGTCTTTCATTAATTAATTAGAGGAGTATGTTGATTGATTTAATGTAAATTATAACTGCCTGTAAACAGTAAAACCATCTAGACCTTTCGATTAGGAAGCATTGCACGATGTTGTCCTACTTTATTCTAAGATATTATAAATTTATGTAATGCTTTTGCCAGCGCCACCCGCTTGAGAGGTTTTCCGGGATAAAAAGTAGCCTATAGCACTCAGGGGTAATATAGCTTCAATTAGTAAAAAATATTCAAAATCGGTTCAGCAGTTTCAGAGATTAGCCCCTACAAACAATTGTTTCTTGAGTTTGTACTCACAAACTTACATCTTTAATAATTTATACTAGTTCCAATTTTCTACATACTAGAACATAAGATTTCTACTTAGCTTTGCAAACAGATATTCAATATGGTGATATTTGACAAAACAGACCTTTGTATGCGAGCCAAAGTTATTAACATAAAGTAAATTTCTTCGTCCTGCGTTCAATGTGACTCCAGAATTTGTATATGATGTCGAATCCATGAATATCAGCTGACACTTTTGCAAGAATTTTGTAAATCCATTCTTTCTCTTTTAGTTTAATATTTATTTTTAAAGTAACGTGCCGTGTTTTGATTTTGAAACATCACAAAGTTTGAAAAGTTTGTAACCCTTTGATTTCTAATGACGAGATACCTCGTATCATGCGTAAACCCTTCCCATTTTATCCTTCAATTATATTTTAGACCTTATAACTTGATATAAAAAACTTACTTTCAAACGGATGTTTGAGCCACAAATATTTCAGTACAAAAGTTTAGTTCGCAAACATTAATTTTGGAGAACAATTTCAATTTTGTTTTGAAATCAATTAGTTTACGGAGAAAGATAAATGAAACAATCATTGTACTACAGTGATAGGTCTCTCGTATTGAACAGTCTCGATGGATAGTTACTATCGTGGTGTCTATTTTAGCCGCTAAGCAACGTTATACCAGCACTGTTATGTTCCCGATATGAGGTAATTAAAGTTGTGAACTCTCAGTGTAAACTTAGTATTTTGTGACTTAACCTCAACAATAAGATAAAAAAAAAGTCCACTGCACCTGATGGTAAGTGGATTGGAGTCCAATCGAATGTCGACTGATGAGTGTTGATTAATCGACAGTCGACACAATTATGCCGGCCTATTGGAACCGGATATAAAAAGACTGATCCCGGAACGCGACACACTTACGTGGGCCACTAAGGCGGGTTCTAATACCTTGTCTACGGTGGTCACTATCCGGGCGGATATAAAATATATCCTACCACCAGTAAAATGTGATGTTTCATGTGGAGCTCAGTATAACGCCATGTCTTTATAATTTCAAGTTCGGGTGCCTTTATTCTATGAGCGATCGTATTGACCATCAGGCGAGCGACTTGCTCCTCTTGACATATATATATTATAATGTTTATTTTCTTACCTTCGTGATCTGGATGTGTACACTTTCGCCCATGCATTTTGGTGCATGATTTGCACGGGGCATTCATGATGCTCGTTAGCTTTTAGTTTTTCACTGTTTATGCCTTTGGCACCCGTGACATTATAAAACGGCCCAGCGGAAGATCAGCGCTGGGTTTTTATCACCATATCCTGAGCTGGGGTCGCTTTTATGCCGAGGACATAGATTTAGGTATTTGGTAATTATGTAATTTTGCTTGTTATAAATAAATATTTTCTTTCTTTCTTTTCTTCCTTTAAAAAAGTGTTCCTACCATCTTTTCAAACTATGGTTTCTTAAACCAACAATCACAACATAGACCAAACATCCGCCCACTATATCCACGGTTAATAATGTCCGGGTCGCGGCGGAACACTTAAAAATGCTGTTCTCAGAACCGCAACAGGTGCGGGCAGGCGATGCCGGGTGAGCCGCTTGTGTACCCTTTGATCTCCATAGAGTGAAGTTTACTGCCCAAACAACTTGCGGCTGTTAAATAGATTTTTTAAAGTAGGCCGAGTTTGGTTGCTCTTAACATTTGAATACTGGCTGCATCTTTAATATTGATAAATGTGACCCTGGTGCTCAAATTCAAATGTAGACCTGCAAGTGCGGATTGGTAAACTTCACAAATCCTTAAAATTCTTATAGAGAACTTTTCAGGTATGCAGGTTTCCTCACGATGTTTTCCTTCACCGTTGAAGCAAGCGATAATTCACAAAGAATATTCGCATATCTTTATTAAAGTTAGACGTGCGTTTCTTTGGGTTTTGAATCTGCGGACATTCGACTCGGTAGTCCACTCCCAACCAGGTTATCGCTTCGTTTTATGATTAAACTTCTAAAAATCCCACTTTCCAACGCAGAGATTTAAAGGTTTACCAAGCAACTTCAATCAAGGACATCTCTATTCTTTACGCAGGACTGTCCTCGCACACGCAAAGGGCATACGCTATGACCCGAGACATTAATATAACAAATCTGGCGGGTCCAAATGAGGGCCATCAACAAGCCAGCAATAAACAGAGGTCATGCGGCATGTTGAGCCGTGATTAATTCTGTTAATATTAAGGGACGCAAATATTAGAGGTCTATACGAGTCTGTGGTTATAATATGCGTCTATAGAAGATATATGCAACTTTTTGTATCTATAGACTTATTATATGTATAACTAGCTTCCGCCCGCAGCTTCGCCCGCGTGGATTTCGGACTTCAAAAATGGAGGAGGTGCTCAATTTGTCGGGATGTTTTTTTTAATTTATGGTGGTATGCAGGTGGTCCGATTGTCCGGTCAGGGTCTGAAGATGGGATCCTGGTGAAATCGAAGGAACTTTTAACCATTAAGGTTGCACACGAAATGACGGAAGCTTAAAAAATGGAGTAACTTCTCCCGTTTTCCCAACATTTTCCATCACTGCTATGCTCCTATTAATTGTAGCGTGATGAAAAGTATACTATAACCAGCTCAGGAGTATGAAAAATAATTGTACCAAGTTAAGTTAAAATCCGTCGAGTAGTTTTTGTTTCTATAACGGTTATACAGACAGACAGACAAAAATTTTACTAATTGCATTTTTGGCATCAGTATCGATCCCTAATCACCCCCAGTTATTCTGGAAATATATTTCATGTACAGAATTGACCTCTCTACAGATTTATTATAAGTATAGATATGCAAAAGTAGCTCAAAAATTGTCCATAACGAAAACATGCATTTTAAAGTAAAACAAAAGAAATAATATCGTGAAGCCAACCAAATAACTAATGATATATTAAATTTTGTGACTGTTCAATTTAGTCGGGTCCGCGATATCACTTTTGTTGAGTTTCAGAACGCGACATTACATTATTATATTCTGTGCTCCAACGCACACTGCTTTGATGTTAGGAACACACCTACATTGCTTAGACAACAGTGAACTTTATACAATAGCAATAAAGCTCAAATTGACTCTATGTATTAGTTAGAAAACGTTTGTATGGGAAATAGAAAAATGCTGTTTTGAGGATTTTCCCGGCAATTATTCGAATTTTTCTCACCTTTTAAACCTTCCCTAGACCTCCACGAATAATTTAAGACCAAGATAAGATAAATCCGTTCAGCCGTTCTCGAGTTTTAGCGAGACTAACGAACAGCAATTAATTTTTATATATATAGATTATTTTTGATATACTAGTTTGCTTAATTTAATTATAATCCCGGTGACATTTGATTACCTTAAGAGATGAATTTCAAATGACACCAAAAACTCTTGTAGGACACTATGAATATATAAAAAAATTACTAAATATTTTTAACATAAAATCTGCATCCAGCTTGAAAGTGGGTGATTAATAAAAGAGTTTTTATTCGGTATACTAGTCAATCTGGTCGTAATTTTTTAGATATCCTAATTATTGTCAAATTTCCAATCCTATAACGTCAGGCCAGAATTTATGGAAACAGAATGTCCCCTCTACTATCATATTCATATTTATTAAAAATGTCTTGTAAATGGCCGTAGATATGCAAAAAAGATCGAACCCACAATATGATCGAAAATTAGCCGATTTTGCCCCATTAGTATTAATCTATAAGGTCTATATTTTCCATTAGTAAAAACATCCAAGTCAAAATATGTTAATTTGAAATTTTTAATTACATACTATAAAATAGAATATCAATAAGCAAAAATACGACTTCACTCTTCACTATTTCAAAAGTGTCATTTTGTGGGCTGAATGTATTTTGCGTATCTACGTCAATATTTAACTCCATTGTGAACTATCAAGTAAGTATGTCGTCATTCCTCGCCCAATCCTCATTACAAAATATGCCAAACCAGGTTAGAGGTCGCACGTGTGTTGGAGGTCCCGATGACGTGTAATTAAGGGAGAGGCACGAAGCCTACTCTTTAATCAACGTCCTATGCATTCCCTTTAATCTTTAATTAGGGGTTCCGCGTGAAACCTTTTACCTCAATTTAAATATTAGATACAGGTGTTTTCTTTTAATTATACGATGAAAATTTGAGTGACGAATGAGTTGATGTGTTGTGGGGTAAGTGACTAAATAAGTTTCATTGTTTAAGTATATAGTTAAGTATGCTGTATAAGGAATATATTTCATTAACATTATACGAATAACTGTCCTTTCGAGTAGTCGATGTTGTGAAGGGATGTTAGAAACGGCTTCAAAACAATGTGGCACTAATAGTTACAAGACAAAACTTAAAGTAATGATTATCATTAATTAATTACTTAATCCTTGATCTCGTTTCTATTTTATATAGATACTTAGAAAGATTAATGGCCTGCTTCGTAATTTCTAAGTGTATTTTACTCGTCACATCAATTCATAACCCGATTAAATATAAAAATCACATTCTAATCTATGCTTCCATATAAATCGAAATTAAATGAGCAAATCACATTCTCCTGACGTTTCGAAGACTTTACAGCCTTCGTGGTCATGGGACGGACTGAGGTATTAGTCAACCGAAAACTCAGTTACAATAATATACCCACATTTTACAATTATATATTTTTTTTCTTTTAGCTATTGGTGATCCGTTTTACGTAGAATGAAGTCACAGTGTCTTGAAGTTTGGCAGCCAAAAATTATACTACCTATAAAAACCGCGATAATCCGTAAGTTTTATTTAGAAAAAAAAGAAATGTTTGGTCATGTCGATCCAAAATTGGAATAACGCGTGTTAATATTGATGCAGGACGGCATGTGTGGAAGCGCCTGAATCGTAATTATTATGCGTTTTTACGACATCATTGTCGTAAAGTGTTGTGGGTCGGTTGAATTGTGGGCGACATCTGAGCCTCGGTCACTGACCGGACGAGTTAGGGTGATGTTGCGATCGCTAAAATTGCGCTGAGAATGGCGAAAATAAATGATTCTAGATTTTATTAAGTCTTATTAGAGTAGAAAATTAAAAAACTAACTTTTATTAGTTGAACTGAATTGATCCAATTGAGTTTTTATCTCCTACACCGAAAGTATCTTCTCTGTCGTAGAATTATTGGGCCTGTACTTTACGTGTATTAGTTATTTTATATGCTTTTTAAGGGAAGGTTTTGAACTGATAAAATAGCTATGTGATTGTGCATTTTGTTTTTAGATGTCTATTTATCTTATAGATATAAGTCTTAGAGGACACTGATTTAGCCATTACCAATCCTATACTAGAAAGTATAGTCGGTCAAGTTTCGTTTCTGTCGGCCTTCGTTTTAGGTCTGACTGCCTCTTGGAGTAGTTGTATGCACGGTGAGACATCGTTCTGAGCTCCTGTGTTCAAATGCCGGGCCAGGGGATATTGAGTATTGCTTCTTAGCCTCGGCCCGGAGATTGGAATTTATGTCTGATATGACTATAGGTTCGACCCCATCACATCATGAAACGGAACACACAGGCAAAAAGTGGGTACCCTGGTTACACCTCTACCTACCCATTCAGGAATAAAGGCGTGATGTATGTTTGTTTTTGTTTTGGATCTGCAGCTGCCTTACTGTCTAAAAAGCGCAATTTTACGCATCCTCACAAGGCGTACCTAATCCCAATATTAATTTATATCGCCCACCTTCTGTTTGCGGTCAGTTCGCGCTCAGGTGCGAATAATGCCTTTACAAATGACCCTGCCCGCCCCGGAATGACAAGTGAGCGACTGACGCGCCCCCTTTGTTTGTGGGATGAAATTACGCTTTTTATGAATTTTACAAAGGTTTCAAAAAGTGATTTAAACCGGAGTTGTAAAACATTGGCGTGTTACCTATGGACTGTGTAGTATTTACTTGACGTAAAGGTTATAGTATACTATGATCTACCTTATGTCTGGACTTGTATATTCGCTTTATTTCTGTTGCTTTATAATTATTGTTACGACTAAAAATCAATACGCGCCTTATCCCAGAAGGGGTAGGCAGAGGCGTGATCAAACCCAATATCGTGACCTAGCATTCAAACTCAAAACCTTAAGCGTTGTTGTGCCGCGCGTGCAATACAACTACACCACCGTGTCATTCTGTTAAAACTCAAGGCTAGTTAAATTATGAAAATTGACTAATGGAATAGACAAGCTCGGGTATCATGAAATATATCTTTAATAGCACATACTTTTTTCGAGACTTTCCCGCCCTCACACCCACCACTACAACTCCTGTAAGCTATGATCACGCATTTTATGTCCACTTCTCTCCATAGCAAGCTCCATAGCACATAGTTTAATGATAATCACGAACAATCGAGTATACGATAATATGTTTGATAAAGCGAAAGCCTATTACATCATGAGAATAGTTGTACCTCTACCTACCACTTATAAATTTACCTTATGTTATAAATGACAATATAAATCCCTTCTCAAATAACATTTTATACCAGGTATAAACTGCGCATTTAAATGCACTTATCTTAACTGTTTCATATTTCAAAGCCTAATTACAACATTATTAGCAGGAACATTCGCGTTGCTCGGAAACGCTTCCGTGTGGTCGATGGCGTAGGTAAAGAGCTCTCGGCGATTACATATTCTTAACAAATTATGTATCAATGGCTCTGTTAATTATTATTGCTGATGGTAGGATGTATTTTATATTAGCCCAGATAGCGAACATTTTACACGAGATGTTAAAACTCGCCATAGTGGCCCACATAAGTGTCGCGTTCCGGGATCAGTTTGAGTATATCTAGTTCCAACAGGCCGGCATAATTCTGTGGACTGCCGAGGGGTAATCATCTCTCGTCAGTCGACATTCTATTGGACCCCACTTCACTTACCATCAGGTGCAGTGGGGTAGCTTTGCCGAGCACGTATGAAAAAAATTGGGTTTCTTTAAGATCACACTATCGAATCCACTTGTGAATTCGCAGTGAAATCCATACTAACACTACAAGGTGAAAATCTCGCTGAAGCGAACTGCCTTTAGTCATTAGTAAGGTATTACGTACATCACGTTTTATTCGGTAACAAAGTTTTCGGTAGTACCAAAAGTCTTATAGAACTATCTTTAGGTTGTCGATAATCATCTCGCTTCACGCTGTTTTTTAGCTTCGTTAATAACACTAGTATAATGTTATTACACAATCTTCGAGTTGTGGATGTCACCTCACTTCATGCTGTTTTTTTTTTTAAATAATAGCACTAGTAAATGAAAAGATGAGTGAAATTCACTGTCTTGCGCTTGACATTCTGAAATAAAAAGTTAGTATTATTTGTTGTTTGTCTGAATTTTCATTTCAAATCAAAAGCATTCAAGGAAATGTATCTCTACTTAGTCAAAGAATGTTCAGAATCAGCAGTAGCTTCAAAGTCAAAGCCTTATAAATGAATCGTCAAACTTTACCCACTTACGTGGATCAGTTCATGGATTACCCCAAACATATTTACGCAAAATTAAATCTGCGGCGGCTCGTTGCATTAATATTACACACGTACATAATTGTGAACACATTTCGCAGCGGTCTGGGGGGAGGGGGGATAAAGTTCCGCTCTCGGACCATACATTATCCGCTTTCGCCGCATTTGGAAGATTATTATGTTTCCTTTGCTTTTTAATGTTACGTGTTTTCGCGATTGTGCTAACCTCTGAACATTATCACGCACCCTTTAAGACCTTTTCTACCTTTTTCCAATTTCAAATCTATACTGCGGTTTATTTTATAGCAAATATTTGACAAATACCCTCACAAAAATATTTTTATCCAGACAATAGGCCATGTTTTTCCATTATTTAAATGAAAATTAATTAGAAACATACAGTCCTATAGTACATTGGTTTGCGCCAATTTGTTACAACATGTACGGAAAACCTGTCTAATCTTTCATAAACGTTCCAACTACTAATTTTGAGCTGTAGCTCAGTTTTCAATGGTTAGAGGTCTAACTTAAGATGACTCCATTTTTACCTCGGGAAATCATTTTCAACACTAATAATAACACCAACTGATTATTCCCCTTACGTTTCAAGACAATAAAACCAATTTCTAATGAATATACAGCCACGAACCGGCATAAAGTATTCTCACTTTACTGCCTTTTAACAAATACCTTAAGACAAAGGCATAAGGACGATATTAACGATGCATCGACAGGTTAACGACACGGTAATAAAATTAAGCTTACTTTGTAATTGCGATTAGTACGTGAGATTTTATCGGATGGGATGGTAAAACTTGTCCTGTTTCATGGTGGTACTGCCCATATTGTTCGTTTTTATGGGAGATCGTGGAGTGATTGACAATGAATGATCAGCTTTCTTTTGTAGTGATTAAAGTTTGATAATGTATACTTAGTTATAGAAATGAGAATTGTTTTTTAGACTGTCTTGGTGGCGTAGTTGTATTACTGTACGATTGCAGAGCTTAGATTAGAGTTCGACCCCGGGTAGGACAAAGTGATATTGGCTTTTTCTACTCAGTATCAGCCCGGAGTCTAGAATTTGTGCCCATATGGTGATAGGCTCGCCTCCATCACACCATGTAACAAAACACACTTGGCGAAAAGTAGGTGCAACAGTTGCGCGTCTACTTAACCTTTCGGGAATAAAAGACGAATGTATGTTTATAAATTATTTTTTTAAATATATACTGTAACCAATATTAATACGAACTTTTCTACGTTTTTTTCTGTGTATCGTCATAATCTTATACTTTAAATCTTTGTGTAGGCAGACCTCTAGAAATTTCTATGGAATTTTAAGTCGTATAAACCAATCTTACTCTTGAGTAAAATCTCAAATAGACATTTAAGGTATTGAACTATTAAACCAAACCTAAGCTGCTATTTGAGAGCTTGATCTAAGCTGAGCCAGCGCTGTTTCATAAACAATACTCAGCTATCAAAATCCGTCACATATTGCGACTCAAAATGTCGATTGAGTTGATATTAATATGGGTTTATAAAATAGACACTGTCTCAAGATGCCGACCTTAATTGACAGCGTTCCATCTGAAATGATACTTCAGAGCAAAACTGAGTTGCTATTAATACAGCCCATAAAAACCTATAAATTACTAACATGAGATTCTAATGCCGACATAGATCAGCGTGCATGTAATTTTGAATTCTAGTATACAAGAGTTAATGTTTCCAATAATTAAACATTATCAAGCTCAACATCCTTCTCAATGTGACGTGACGTGTGAGATGTCACATAGCTTGTAAATAAGTCCTCGTTAATTATTATTTATAGGCAACTCTTCATAAAATTAAATGTTTAATATAAATTCAGAACTGTCCATGCAAATACGTAATAATTCCTTTGAATTCGCGCATTTGAGTAGCCGTCGCTTTGCAAGTTTGGAGATTGGATTGCAAATTACTTTCATTCGGCGATCCTTTGAGCTAAGTGCAATGGTTGCCGGTGCAACTTTAAGTGTAGTGTTAATAACTGTCATATATACGAATTATATCTGTTTGTGAGTTTGAAAGGGATTTAATGTGGTACAGTTATGCTGTAGGTCTATAGAATGGGACGGCTCGACCGGTGTGCGCATTGTCTCACTGAAAACCAAAGTTAGGCGACAGTTTGCTGTTTTGTGTGAGTCAGAATCTAGAGTTCTACCTAAATTCATATTCCTTTTCGTTCAAGCTTGCAATGCCTCCATGATTATTTTGGTATTGCGTGTTTGGGCAGTGGAGATCATTTAGCTAATATCTGGATTCAAGATTGCCGTCCTACGCACAGTTGTTCATACTTGATATGGCAATTCGCGTGAACCAAAATTTAATCATGTTCTTAATGATAATTGTCTATTTGTTTACCAGGGTTTATGACGAATTGATTATTCAAAGATAATTTTAAAATTATTTTAAATTATTCAACATGGCAATTCTTTTTACGCAAATCATCATCATCAGCCTCCAACAGTCCACTGCTGGATATAGGCCTCTTCCAAAATATGCCATCACACCTTAGAGCGAAACTGATTTGCCCCTATTAATTAATACAGCCCATAAAAACCTTCTGAAAAGATTCTACACTAATAAATAATCCATTTAGAAAATCAGACGAGACCTATCAAACTATTCGATGAAGGACTGGAAGCAAACTCGAACCGAGCCGGGTAGTCTGCGGTTTGAAACGTTCTCAACTACATTACTAAGGCTTGGTTGTAGAAATAGGAATGCGATACGTGAGGAAAGTTCTTCGAATGAAAAAACAAGCGACGTAGTTAGGAAAGGTAAGATATTTCATACTGCTTCAATACGATTAGAGTCTGGAATAATTGAACATTTTTTTACTGGTAGGTCTCTGTATGTGCGAGTCCGCCTGGGTAGGTATCACCGCAATGTCAATTCCTGCTGCCAAGCAGCAGTGTGTAGTTATTATTGTTTTCCAGTTTGAAGGACATTGTAGCCAGTGTAACTATTAGACATAATAAGACTTAACAACCCATGTCTCAGGATGGCGAGCGCAGTGGCATACCGAACAATACTTTGTAATTTAATGTGTTGGATGGTGTTTCTACTGTTTATGGGCAGTTCTATCGCTTACAACCAGGCGAACGACAAGCTCGTCTCGTCATACAAATAAAAAAAAAATCAATACAATATTTAACGTATGTGATTTGACTCATATATAAACAAAAAGTTAAGGAAATAAATAAAATGTTTTATAAGGAAATTGTCCTCCTTTCTCCTTAATTATAGATACATGAATCAGTGGCTGGGGATTCGTTGACCGCGCCCCGCTATAAGCGCGTAACATAACAGATGTAACGCTTATAGGCGTAAATATATTACGGTTAATAAGAAAGAATACATGTGGAGAATCTACAATATTTCAGTACAAGCGCGATAGCCTAGTTGGGAATAGAACGGAACTACCGAACCTAATATCCACAGGTTGAAAACCAAACCCAAACCTCTTACTTTTGGACGTTAAGTGTGGATTATTTATCAATCGTCGCTCGTTTAAACGGTAAAGGAAAACATCATGAAGAAATCTTTATACTTAAGAATTCTCAATAATGAACTTCAAAGGTATGGAAAGTCTGACGACCCGTACTGGGCTGTCGTGGTAGTTCAAGGCCTAACCATTCTCAGTAGTAGACGAGATCCGTGTTCAGGGGTAGGAAAGTATTGGATACATCGCTGATACTATTATATCATCTAAGTAAACCGGGATAATGCCAAGTAGAAACATAATTATGAATTAAATTTTTCTTCATATAATCTTATAGTATGATTTGTTACGGTTGTGAAGTCAGACAACGCCCCGCCAAAGCCAAGTCGCCGTATTGACGTATCCCTGCCGCCAAGCCTTGCCATATAGTGAAGAGTGCGTCAATAAAAACTAAAGCCATGTTATTTGATTCATATTATCGATCAAACAGTGAGAACCCAAACACTGCCCGACTTTATTTCTTTTGTTACATATTACTGAATTTAATAATATTACTTAGTTCAACAATGGTAGTCAATGAACCTTATCCATTTAATTGGACTGAATTTGCCATCTATTGCTACCTTACTATAACCACTTAGGCAAAAACAAATTAATTGCACCGCAAACCTGGCGCAAGGGTTCGGTCAAAAAGCCGAAACGAGTAGAATATTTCATCACACCTCGCAAATATGCGTGCCCCAATCAGACGCGACCGCAACAAAGTAACGATTTTGACTCCACAACCGCCGCGCCACTGACAACGTTAATTAAACCGCGAATATTTAACACGATACTACTGTGTCAACTGTCATAGAGCGTTGATTATAGAGGCGACAATCTGTGGTGTTATCTAATGCTTTAAATTCAATCGCTCTTGTAATGGAAGGATGGATATATTTTGAGACTTGTTGGTTTCAGGTTCTTTATTAGACTGCTCTCATAATACTATACATTACATGATTTATATACAGAGTACACACACTACACTCTTTTTAAAATTGATTGGATATTTGTGTTGCCCGAACTAGCATTGGTTAGATACTACGTTAATCGATTTCTCTTCATTTCTGACACTTTGTTATTTAAAAACAAAAGTATTAGTGTAAAACGCCTAGATTTAGTATTTTTACGCGTTCCATATTCAGCCAGTCTTTATTTCGTTTTAGGTACCATCAAAGGTAACAGATTAATGTCTTTTTAATAAACCAACAGTTATTACCGAAACGAAATAAAAACGTTTTTCGACTTTGTTGTCTTCGATAAGAATACCGAGTCCTATTTTTTTCATAACTTCTCTTAAAAAAATACTTTATAAGCTATCTACTTTATAATTATTTCTTTACGTTCTTCTTTATTTCCTATGATAATAAACATTTACACTTCACGTCATCGTCCCCGAAGTGGTAGGCAGAGGTAAAACTAAGGCACCCAATTTTGGCTTTATGTATTCACAAATTTTCCGGAGTCATCTGTAGCAAAAAAAGCAATATTTTACCTGGGATTCGAACTCGGGAACTTAGAGCGGTGTCGTATCGCGCAAGACACGACTACCACGCTAGCTACTATAATCCTTCATATATCGCTTCTGTCTCATTTATCTTTGCTATCCGGAACAACGCTGGTACAACTTTACAACTCATTAAATGTAGTGTCATACAAGCGACGTGACATGCTTTTACAGCGGTCTGATAAACTATCACTTCTGTACAAATAGAGATTATACTGAGAATATGTATTGAAAATATTGGGGACAATGAAATATGGCATTCGTTGATTATAGGAGTCATGGTATTGCGAAATATTTTTGGCACGAAAACGGCAAATAGTGTTTTTATATAAATTTTCTCTATTAGGCTTACAACCCTTCTTCGCTTCTTTTGAACATTCCTCGCTGCTTTTTCAATACAAAAATTGTAACTAACTTCACTTTACAGATATTTTTGACCGAAAATTACGACGAGTATGAATTTGGTAAAAACGAAATATCAGAACATTACGATGACAAAATTGGTAACAACCAAATACTAACCTTACTTCGGAGAAGAAAAGTTCAATTATATTCTACCGGAGGTTCAACCTCAAACTGGGCATGCAATAACATTTTCCAAAACCCTTGTAACTTAAGTTTCTAACTATTCCAAGAATCATATTTGTCTCTCACATAAAATTTTGAACAAACACAACTGTTGTTTCGCGAAATATTCCAACACATTTTGTATGTCAGCTTGTGTTTACTCTCTGGAGAGTTCTAGAATGGAAACTGTAAATTCAAGTATCGTGGTTAGGAAATTGAGATGTCTGGTGTTGAACAATTATTTGACATTCGCATAGTTTCCAGGAATTTATAATAAGAATTAGAATGTTTACTGCGTTTTATATACCAGTTTTTATATACACCAGTCTCATTCCAACTCCGCGTCATTTACAAATAGTTAGGTAGGTTAAAACCTAAGGCAATTTGCAAATGTAAATATTTGTATGTGAGGCTTAACTTTGATCATCTTCTAGGCTAGAGTAACAATTTTATTTTCTCTATTGAAATGAGTAATATCCTACTAATCATATCCTACTAATATTATAAATGGGAGTTTGTGAGGATGGATGTATGGATGTATGTATGTTTGTTCCTCTTTCACGAAAAAACTACTGAACGGATTTGGATGAAACTTTACAATAATATTGGTTATACATCAAAATAACATATAGGCTACAATTTGTAATGATTTTGTGTAATTTGGTCATAATATGACGATACATATCAAGTAAGTCGGAAAAAAATTATCCCCGACAATCCTTCATGCGGGCAATACCGCGAGCAAAAGCTAGTATACCATAATTCAATCATATAATTTATTCAAACATGTATGACGCGATAACACCTCAAACTTCCACTCCATATTATCATTTCCTCATATAAATTTTGATAAACAATTAAAATTGAATGTCAAATTAACGCATCGCCCTCCCGGTAACGAGTTTACCTACTCATTGTTTATTAACTACAACGCGAATGCACTATACAGGGTGGTGGTAAAATTGGGGAGAGAGTAATTTCGGGGAGACAGTTTACCGAAAACGTTTGGATACATTTTCACGGATAATTTCCGCCCAAAATTCTTCTGTCTGGTTTTGTGTAAACTTTATTTCTATTTCACTAAGTTTATATTTGTGTATGGAGAGTGACTGTAATGGTGGAAAATTTATTTGAAGGTGTTTAAAACACTTCAGACCAAATTTCTGGTTTTTGTTTATCTATTTGGTAATTCATCCGTTCTCTACATTTCTTTTATTAAACTCACACAATATACTCAAATTTTTTGACCGCAAGATATTTTTTTATATTTTTGTAAAATATTCCTAATTCTCAAAAAAATCTAAATTGTAACTGTCACATTTTTAAATAATTTTACTGACCTCATTATTTCATAACACCCTGTAGTCAAGGTGCAGTGCGTAGGGAGCAGGGGCGGGCCGAAGCATTCATTAGTAATGCGACGTTGACGGCAATCGAGCCCCCTGTAACCGCTGCTGACGCTCTGAACTCGTCACCTATCTCGTCATTTATCGAAACACCCTGTATATAAACATGTACAGCTTATACCGTACAGATATTAAACTATTTAAAAATGGCTTGTGTTAAATTTGTTGAATTATTTAAGATTATAAAGGTCATGCTTACTTTTTTTTTTTGTTTAATGAAGTCATCATTAACAAATATAGAATGTCCAGTGTCCAATGTCCATGCTTTTCTGAACCTAATTCTTCACTAAAAATCCCTAACTTACCTATTAAAACCAGTTTGCAGCCAGCACTTTCTGTTTTGACTTAACTTATTTTGTAGTTTAAAACTATTTAATTTTGCTTTTGAATAAGAGTAGAATTTATATGCAAACGATTCAGCACAATCGGTTAATTATAGTAAAATGGGTACGCAGAGATCTTGGATTCCTACTTTTCTCAATTGTGGTACACTTTCTCCAATTTCTTCAATCTCAGACATTTCCGTCGGTTCAAGGTCGTTTGAAGAAAATAATGTATCTTAATAAATTGAAATAAATAACTGAAACTCACCAACCTCCAAACCAGCCCGCCATCTTCACCCAAATGTAATCATTGATACATAATCGATGGCTTCCTGTGTAATGGCGTGTGAGAGATGTTGACGAAGCCACTATCTATTGTGGTGCAAATGCGAGGGGACGGTCCATGATTTGTTATCTCTTGGATGTATGGGATTCTTTATGGACGAACTTGTAGCTTGTCAGTGGTATAGTAGTTGGAGTTACCAATATTATCGAAACTTTATAAAATATATTTTGTTTCTGTAAAAGTATATATATGACGCCGTTCTTTTAGATTTATTGCGACTTTTTAAGATTAAATTTAAATCTTAAACAGTATTTAGGTAATTAATAACGTTTGTTAGTAAGAGAAAAATTAATAATTACTGTATACTTTATGAACATTTTTTTGTTTCAGGTAAGATACATCACCTTTGATGCAAATTGTCGGTTGTAAGTACAAAGTAATAGCTAGGGCACATTACAATTACTGTTGGTTTAAAAGTCTTAAGTATGAGTTATCAAAACTGGTACTTTGGTCTTTGGAGTCTGTTCCACACGCGCTTGTCTTGTTTGGATTTTGGCTATAAGCTATAGCTGTTTAGTATTTGTTTTAATGAAATAAGAGTTCTGTTTATTTAATTCAGTATTTCTTTAAATTAACTTTTTGATACTATCGTCTGAAATTATATCAACCCTATATTTAAAAACCTGTCAAATTAATGTATCCCTCAGGAGTCAGAAAGCCTCGTTGCATGTCTCCAACAAAATTATGTTAGTCCTTGTTGAAAAGTCGTTTAAATATACAATCCTCAGACAAAGCCATACAATTTACGTGAATATGTTTGGTAATAAAATTAGTCTCAAACATTGGACCAGGGTGGGACAAATTGGTCCCACGCCCACGCGTGAGTAACGTCGCGTATGCAAATGGAAGCGCGGGGCTCCGACCGCCCAGTGAGCAAGCCTGCTTCCGGCCACGTAGGTAACCTTAAAGTAGTGTTACAATATGATAATCAGATTTGATTACCAATTAATTATTAAAAATTAACGCAATACATCGGTTTCATGAATTATTGGTAGGATATATTTTATATCCGCCCGGATAGAGATCATCGTACACAAGGTGTTAAAACTTGCTGTAACGGCCCACGTGAGTTGCGTTCCAGGATTAGCCTATGTCTATTCGGCTCCAACGGCATAATTGTGTCGACTGCCGAGGGGTAATCATCTCTCGTCATGCGTTCCGGGATCAGCCTGTGTACATCTGGCTCCAATTGGGCAGCCTAATTCTGTCGACTGCCTAGGGGTGATCATCCCTCGTCAGTCGACATTCTATTGGACACCACACTACTTACCCTTAGGTGCAGTGGGGTCACTGCTGTGTTCGAATAAAAAAAAAGAAAAGTTCTTAAGTGAATCTTGACTAGTATTTTTTTCGTTATTATTGATAAACAAATAAAACACTAAGTACAAGTAATTTCAAAATATTTCTTCGGCCACAATCGGCCGGACAATTTGTCCCACTACTTCACCTCAGCTAGGCGCCGGTCACAGTGGTTCCGGCGTATGCGAATTAAGTTGGCGCTTTTGTACCATAAGGGAGCGTCTTGTAAGGGTGTTTCGGCCCTGAATGGATTAAACGTCGCGACGCAATTGGAATAATAAAGGCGCGTTTTACTGACGCCGGCGTGTGCCTGGTAACTGCGCTTTCATGTGCGTTGTTGAATAATTAGGCAGTAGAGGTTATTTTTTAATAGAAAGGACTGCCTCGATGGCGTGCTTGTATTTTGTGCGCGGCACTGCATAGGGTGGTCCCGGGTTCAAATTCCAGGTTGGGCGGTGCGGTTTCTTCCTTTAGCATCATCCCGGAGTCTAAAATTTGCGCCCGATATAAAGATAGGCTCGCGCCCTATCACATCATGGGACGGAAAATAGGCGAAAATTAGGTGCCGTAGTTGTATCTCTGTCTAAGCCTTCTGGGATAAAGAATGATGCGTGTTTTTATGTTTGAATAGACCTTCTAATTTCCATAGGAACTCTACTGCTACATTAATGATTGACGATTACGGTTGATGACTAGTGCCATATTGTTTAGTATAGTTTCGAGGTAAGGCGACAACGTTCGCGCGATGCCTTGCTGAAGTAAATCTATACTAATATTATAAAGAGGAAAAGTTCGTGACTTTGTTTGTAGGTTTGTCGAGGCTAATCTTTAAAACTACTGAACCAAGTTTGAAAAAAAAATCTGTAATAGTAAGCTCATTACTACTGAATGCTGTAGGCTACTCTTTATTTCGGAAAAACTTTTTCACACGTGCGGCGCCGCGGGCAAAAGCTAGTATTTAAATAATTTGTAAAACCATAAATATTTCTTTTTAATTTTAGTAAGAGTTTTAATAATTTGAACCTTCGGCCTTGCAAAACTTAAAGCACATTTTATAAATAATGCATCGTCGGCTCGCCTGTGGCACGGCGCCGCTAGTCTCGGCGATCTGTCATCTCTGAGTTATTGGCGATCCCCCTCAGTCAATACACTTACTTGCTGTAATGGCGACCAGCATCTGACATCTGATTTCTTTAGTCTTGAGAGGTTTCTGTGTAAACTTTGTCCGCTTTTCGGGGATTTGTGGGTGTCACGTGATGTTAGACGCTTTTAATCACATATACATGCGTTTGACATTTTTTCTTAATAAATACTCATGTTTACACGAATGATATCAAAATAAAACTATTTTACGGATTTTATCGCGATTTTTGTATTATAATTTTTTCCCAACGTTTCGAAGACTTTGCAGCGTTCGTGGTTGCGGAGGGACTGAGGTTTTGGTCATCCGAAAAGTCAGTTACAATATACATTTTACAATTATACAAGTTTTTATTTTTTTTAATATTTTAGCTGTTGGTGGTCCGATCTATGCTGAATGATGACCAACCTCAGTCCGCCCCGTGATCACGGAGGCTGCAAAGTCTTCGCAACATCGGGAGAAAATGATAAAAAAAAATCTTACAAAATCTTGTACTTTCATTTACATTTTTAATCAAAGTTTAGGCTGCTGAGCTTAGAAAACTCTCGGTATTTGATAAGTTAATCTATCATTACTAAAAACACCGATTATTTTTGTTTTAAATATTTTATAAAAGCATATGTTTTGTTGGATATAAAATCCCAATATATTCTATAGATATAACTTTCGAAATATTATAAAAATACTAGTATTGAAATTTGATTAAAAAATCTAATACAAAACATCACCCTAAACGCACGGTTTACATCAACTTTCACCATCTTTTTATCATATTCTCTTATATTAAATTTCTTTTCCAATTTTCTGTACCATATACTTGATTCACTACCATAAAACTACCCTTCGATCTACGTTGCATCTGGGGTGCATAAATGGGGTTGATATCTTCACGGCTACCAGACACCATCGTAGGTTAAAATACATAAATATTGTAATTTAAAAAATCTGTTCAATTCAGGTTTTTATTTACAAATCATAGCACTTATATAGTATCGGTTAATACAACTGAATGCGCAGTAAGTTTAGAACTGTATCGCCCATTCTTTACAAACCTTTTACAGTAAATAAATTAATCAGACACTAATTTGAAGTCTCAAGGATAAAAAAAGGAAACCAAATAGTAGTAATAAAGTGCTTGATATTGCGATAGAGTTTCTCCCTCGCATCATGGAGGTCTATGAATACTAAAATGCACACGAAAATTAATCTACAATTTCTTCGAAAGACAGCCTAGTTCCCAAAATATAGTTGAATTTTATAATCTTGTGCTATTATAATATGGCGTGTAGCCCTCAATCCCAGCTTACAGGAGTTGAAATGACGTGTTAGAAAAAAAAATCTTTTGAGATTAATCACTCCAAGTTTCCGACACCGCATCCATAATCTGATAAAAAGCCGACACGTAAAAGCCATAACCGAAAAAACAATGGTCGCACATAAAGCCATAAAATGCAAGGTAAACCCATTATCTGGGTGCGGCCACGTGCGCTGCGCCGGAAATGCGTCCGACGCCATTTTTCATGGCCGGATGTGACGCCCCGTGTTATTTACTTGCGTTTTTCCGAAGTGAAAATCGTTCAATTTGATAAATAAAACAAAAGAGTTTTTGAGGTTAGAAAAATAGAGATCTTTATAAGTAATAAAATTGTAACAGACCAATATCTGTACATTATAGATATTGAAGAAAAACTAATATAGGGTGTCTTTATTAAAGCAACAAAAGAGAGAAAAAAAAATATTTTTGTCAAAAAAATAACTTTTATCCCGAAAAAAACTTTTTCATGCGGGCGGAGCCAAGAGCAAACACTAATAAAAAAATAAAACAATCACTTTTTTCTTAAAACAAATAAAAAATCAAAGTTCTTTTAATTTATAGTAGAAAACAATCGACCAAACGCATCTGTTATTAATAAGCATTAATCAATGTCTATGAGGTTGACCAGACGAGAAACAAACACCACGCTCTAGACAGGTTTTTCAGTGGGACTTAGTGCATCTGTACTGTAAAAAAGTAGTTTTCAAAGCACTTAAAGTGTTAACCGTGTTTCATTCTAAAGAATTGTTAACATACTCAACTAACCATAATCATTTAATGGTCTCAAACTTTATATAACCCCATAAACATTTTATGTAACACAATAAAAACAAAAATATTTTTGTCATATGCGATGTTGGCGAAAAGCCACCTAACTCGACAACGCTAGATTTACGCGAGGCGTCGGCATTCTGCGCTGTGAAAGGGTTAAGGCCGCTCGCTGTACCCGACAGTCGTCCTTGAGGGTTGTTGACACATCTTGTATGGACGAATGCCAAGCGTTGTAAACATCCTATTGTGGTTATTGAATTACCTTTCGAGGAGGAATTATATAAGGTACAATTTTGCTTTATAGTTTCTAGAGCAATGTACGCTGAAGTGCGTTTTTTGACTATTCTTACGACCTTTCAAGGTCAGTTTTGTGTTTCTTGGGGAAAGTGCAGTCATTACCGCCTCAAAGGAAACTACTGGGCGGTTATGTAAAGCCCCTATTAACCCCATCTTTCAAGATTACTGAGCAGTTGGTTTCTGATATGCGTGTTCATATGACAAGTTAGTTTATGACTGTCGACAGAAGCTGTAGTGTACTAAATAGAATTATAAGGCCCCAATTGTTGCTAAAGCATAGAGAAGTTGAGAGAATTTTGCTGGTTGCATGGCTAGTAATTTAAGGTATATAACCAATAATCTTTGAAATAGTTTATGTAGCAATATTTTATCTAAGCTGGTTATAACTGATCACCAATACGCTTGCAGTGGCGAAGGGTCCATATAATCCGATTCCTGATCCCTTTCGTGATTTACGTAAAATCAAATTTTTAGAACGATTTTCAGACCGCATTTATACATATTATTAGTACTTATATGTGGTGTCCCTTTCAGAAAATTCATCATTCACCACTAACCGCTTCTTACTAAAGAAATCATGCAACTTTAACATAAGAATTAACGTGCTGTTCTCCAATGGATTGGAAATTATATCACATTTCATAGGGAATGAATGGAATACGTTCAAATCAACCTAGACCTTGGCATTTCAAAACTTTCACTGGCCTTAGAGTTTTTCATTACAGATAAAGTGGTTGAATGAGATATCGATTTGCCGCGGCAGACTCGCTGACGCCGATTACTTTCGCTCTCACCTACCTATAAACCATATTCCATAGGCTTGTGAAGCGGCGATAGCCTAGTTGGAGGTGGTATGAACTGTCGAGACGAATATCCACAGGTTTAAATCCCAAGGGCACGCATCTCTGACTTCTGTATAGTTATGTGTGTAAAAAAAAAATTCACGACGAATTGATAACCTCCTCCTTTTTTTTGAAGTCGGTTTAAAAAACAATCTACACACAATACCGTTTCATATAATAACCGTACTAGAGACGTGTCAGGCAAGAAATATTTTGTTTCTTAAAAAGAATGAGTTCCTCCAACGTCTACTGTAGTCTCATATTTTTTAATACAATTAATTGTTTTGCTTGACACGTTCCTAGCACGGTGATAATATGCAACGGTGTAGTAGGCAGACCTCTTAAGGCATAATTTTGGTAACCGTTGGCGCAACCTAATGTCATAAAGTACAGACAGCCACAAAAGTTCAAAGCGCTTCTACACATTAACTTTAATCGATGTATATATTTTTCTTTATTTACAGTAAAGTTTGAAATTAATTTTAGTGAAGAAAAACGATTGTTGATAAAGGAACAAAAGTTTAAAGATGATTTGAAGTTTTAAATTGTTCAGCTACTTGTATGTCTGACTGTACATCGCAGAACATATAATATTTGAACTTCTCTATACTATTTTATCTAGTCACAGCGCCAGCAAAATCATTCTAAAACAATAAATCCCAACCAAAAAGTAACAAAAAAGTAGTTACAAAGCAAAATAGACCATACGTACACGCGTATCGGATATTTAATCGAAATGTCAGTCTAACTTTAAACAACGTGCAGTCAATTTGGGCGCGGCGCCGGCCCGACGGCACAATTATTAACATGGAATAACTAAAGTTAATTCTGAATGGTCGAGCAAGTTGCATGTAATGCACATGGCTTTGTGACTGATTTTCAGGCTATTTTTTTCATATACAGACTGAGCTAATAGTAATTTATCTGATGGTTTAAAAATAATTTCTACCAATTTATCACGTGATATATTAGTTAACATACGTATGTTTTAATAAAAAAAAGTTTTTTAAAACCAATTTCTACCAGTCTATCATATTTTTTTTAAGAAATATTTTTTTTGTTAAAAATTAAAACGAGATAATCCCCTGATTACTACATAGACAAAGTTAAAAATTGTTTAACATACTAACATAGCTTAGCCTCACAAGCTTTAAAATAAAGTTTATTTTATATCTATTTTATAAGTAACCATAAAACCTAACCAAAAATTACCAGTTTATAGAATCCACTTTGGTTCTGTTATTCGCCATCATTAATACGAGGTCGGTGCATCTCAGTGTTGTCCATTTTGTCATCCATAACTATAAATATTTTGTTAAAATCAGTACTTAAAAATTATTAAATTTCAAAGACTTATCAACCGGACTATGTTATAAAAACATTTTTTATACAGGTACAAAGTGATCCTGCTGCACCTAATGGTACATGGAATGGGGTCCAATAGAATGTCGATTAACGAGAAATGATTATCCCTTAACATTCGACACAATTATTCCTGTTGGAACCGGATATACACAGGCTGATCTTGGAACGCGACATACTTACATGGGCCACTATGGCGGGTTTTAACATCTTGTGCACTGTGATCGCTATCCAGGCGGATATAAAATATATACCACCAGGAAAAAGCAGCCTGCATTCATGCACTTCATGGAGTTTGAAAATCTAATCTAAACATTACCGCATCCATTCTACTTCCATCCTTCACGGAAGTAGTGATTGACACTTGTCGATACAGCGACGCCGCGCGGCGCCGCCTGCTTTCGCTTTGTGCTCCAACCGCTCGCACCTTTGTCATATTTCACGTTAGTTTCAACAAAAGGCTAACTTGTGTTACAAATATTTGTATAGACGTCGTTAAGGGCTATTTTTCTTTGAATTAATGGTATACTAGTTTAAAATGTCGATACGATCGTTTGTAATTAAAATAATGAAACACTTTCAAGTAGGTGTTTTGAATCTCGTGATAATACAACGTCTTATAGTTAAAAAGCGATCTTTTCCATATCAGCACTGTTTCTGGAAGATATAACATGAAACGAGAAAGGTTTTATTGTTATAAAATTGAAGATTTTTTGTTTGGACTTGCTAATCTTTGTAACTACTTGTTCAGGAAATTTTTTCACTGCATTTTGTCTGAGTAATATAGATCATCTCTTTGTCTAGTATTTTGCTTCAATTTACTTCAAATTTTACGACGACGCTTTAAGACAATTGCTTACAGGCAGTAATAGACACAGCTATCCAAAATGACTGTTATATGAAAAATATTTATTTACATGTTTTGTATGAAGTAATTTGAATTTTATTTGCAGTTTACGTACATGTTTTGTATTTATTTAAATTATATTTGCAATGTCCATGTCTTTAGCCCAAGGCAAAGATAAGGTGCAAGTTAACATAAAATTAAAAAAATACAAAATACGCTTAATGTCCGCAAAATAAAACGTGTTAAAAATGATATTCAAGAAATTTTAATAATTTATACATGAGTGTGGCTCGTTTGGCAGTCTAGACGGTGATTTTTGGCATTACCGAGGCTGCGTGTACAGTCGTCGTTAAAATTTCATGAGGAAACATTTTTATTATAGACTAGCTGACCCAACAGACGTCCTGTCTTAACTATGTATGCACGCGCATTCTGTCGATCGCTGACAGTTATTTCAAACAATTGACAGTTATATAAAATTAATATTTTCATTAAGTTTTCTTAAATTTTCTAATTTTCCGCGCAATTTTTTAAATTATTATTTACATAAGAACCTTCTGACAATAACAAACACAACAAAAAAAAATACTTGTACTTGTGTAGTTTTTTATTTATACATGCACTAAACCTGTTGGTAAGTTCATCATAATGGTACATATATAGTACTGTTCTGTATTCCGTAATAAAGGTGTGTTTCGACGAATCGTGTGTAATTGAAACGTTTCTCGATAGTTGACACTATATTTTAATTATTTTTAGAACTTAAGACCAGGCCCACCATACCATCATCATATTGTATTAAAATTAAAATTACAGCCTGATCTGTTCATCATTTGACGATCCGATTATTTATTAAACTCAAATCTGTTTTCTCAGCGACAGTACATTCCAGGATAAAACTGAGTGATCAGTTAAGGCGTTGGTTCCTTTCCAAATAACATACGCATTGAGTTCGTACGATATCAATTCACGAATAAGCTTACCAAGCAATTTTGGCCTTTACGACTCCTTTAGTTTTGATTAAGTATGTATTACTAAAAGAACAAGAGTATGAATATTTTGTTGTTATTAATTTCTCGATTTGGCAAATGTACAAATTTTTATGCGGTTCAGTTTGCAATTTAACTTTAGGATGGGTATTATTTACTGGTGGTAGGTCTCTCATGTATGAGACTCTCCCTGGGTAAGTGTTACCGCAATGCCTATTTCAGCCGCGAAGCAGCAGTATGTAGTCACTGTTTGTTTTTTTTATTTAATTTAAAAAAAATATCCCCAATAATAACCACGGGGTTATCGCCGTGGGTACCCTGCTAACGGTGTACAAGTGATCCCCCGGCTTAGCAACCACGGCAGCCCCATGATGAGTTGGTGAGCTCTACTGCTATCACTGGAGGCTCGATAGCCTCCAGCTAGACGGTCTTAGGGCCCGGGAGGAAGAAGGGAGGGGATAGAGGGAAGGAAGAGAAGAGGAAGGAATAGGAGTCCTTAGGATGGTTGGAAGGAAGGGAAGGGAAATGTTTACGAACCTTTAGACAGACCTCAATGTGAATTTTGCAACCAAGAAGCATGCGGCACGACCTGTGCGCCTAGGGTCGCGGCAAATGTACCCCCATGCATGGGCGTGCATCTGGTGTAGAGACCAAGCGCCAAAGAATTGCCTCGGGGGGGGGATGTAGTCACTGTTGTGTTCCGGTTTGAAGAACATTCTAGCCAGTGTAACTACTGGAAAAAATAAGACTACAACTCATGTCTCAAGATAGCGAGAACAATGGAATACCAAACAATACTTTATAATTCAAAGTGTTGGATGGTGTCTACTATTTATGGGCGGTCGTATCGCTTACCATCAGGCGAACGGCAAGCTCGTCTCGTCACTAAAAACAATAAAAAAACGAGATTTCAAATAAAATAATCGTGGAATGAATCTGCTTTATTACACAAGCTTCGTTAAACAGAAATCCAGTCACGGAAATAGATAATGAAAATTGCTGAGGTTATCTAGAGTGCGGAGAATATTGTAGATATTTGATCCAACATTTTTAAGAAAACGTTTAAAATTAATAAAATGTAAAACCATCCTAGACTCTAGCGTTATTTTGAGAAAAATATTAAAAGCACTTCAATAAAACTGTAACTATGAGCTATAAATTATTCAGAAGACTTATTAATAGGAATAAAAAGACTTCCTGGTGGTAGGATGTATTTTATATCCGCCCGTACACAAGATGTTAAGACCCGCCATAGTGGCCCACGTAAGTGTGTCGCGGATCCGGGATCAGCCTGTGTATATCCGACTCCAACAGGCCGGCATAATTGTGTCAACTGTCAATTGACAATAATCTCTCGTCAATTGACACTCTATTCAACCCCACCCCACTTACCAGGTGCAGTGGGGGGACATTGATGTGCCCTTATAAAAAAAAAAAAACTATGGATAGTCAATGCCTTGTATGAAAGTAACGCATCGCATGTAGTATACTAGGAGTAGTGTTGTAGGGAAAAAAACAAATCATGTATCACGCAGTACAGTTACAAGCATACGTTAGTATTTATAAAAATCTATTTAATATCAAATTACTATTTTTTACTGAAAAAATAACAAAATTCTTATCACCTAAATTTTAATATTTTATTTACAGTTAACCCCAAAAGTAGCTGAATAAATAAAAATTTATAATCGCCTTCAAACTTTTATATCGGTATCACTATCGTTTTTTTTTTTTCTAAAATAAAATTTAAAGAGTGAATTTTTTTTCAGATAAAGAGAATATTTCGATTTAAATTAACATATAGAAGTATTTTGTTTTGAATCTGTTCAGCTCCTATTGTGGCTGACTGTTCGTAGTAGTATATCATATTCTAGCATAGTAGATACGAAAGATCCACTTAATTACAACACTTAACACAATATGTCGAAGGTCTTATTTGCAAATTATCTGACACCTTGATAACTTATGACATGGCGATGATACTTGACCTTTACTCATAATATATAAATACTATTTAAATAGGTAATTGTTATGTCTTTTAAATATTGTTGGGCAAAATTTCTGAAACGTGATCTAAAATATTAGATGCATGTACAAATTTGTGTACAGCAAATGGATTTATATCTAAACAAAGATTTTTCAAACCCAAATTGAAATTATAAAGAAGTATTAACCTTGATTTCTTTTCTAAATCTTGTACAATCAGCATCAGGTTAGACGCTACTGTGAAATCCATATTCTTTAAATTAGTACCATCAATAATGATTACGGTGTTTGAACTATTAAGAGATGCTTTTATAATTGCCTTTCTTACATATTCTGCGGCACAGTATGACACTGAATCAATCAAAGGGACTATAGTTACTGCTACTTTGTCAGTTTTTATCACATTTACATTAACTGTTGGTTGAGATACATTATACAATAGCACACAAGCTTCGATAATAACTCCAGCTAACATGCCATACTCCAACCCGTAGAATAAACACACTACTATAGTAATTAACATCACTAGCAACTCTCTCTTGCTATTCTTCCATAGCCTTCCATAAATCTCGTAATCAATCATTGTAAACAAAGCCGTGATGATCAAACCAGCTAATGAAGCTTTTGGAATATAGTAGAACGTAGAAGTCAAATATGTAAGGGCGAAGATTATGAGCAACACTTTAGTAACTCCACCAGCAGGAGTGACTACACCAGAATCGTGATTTAGAGCTGTTCTCGCGAAGGATCCTGTGATTGGCATGCTCTGTCCGAATGATCCAATGATGTTACACAAACCAATAGCTATCATTTCCTGAGTAGCATCAATGCGCCCGCCTTCAGCAAAAGCTTTTGCTATCGCCACAGACTCAAACAGGGCAACTAATGGTATTGCAACTGATCCAGGACCTAAAACTGATAACATATCAATGAAGTTTAGCGTTTCGTTCCCAGCTGTAGTTGAAAATGGTGGCCAGGTGAAGTCAGGTAAACCACTTCCAATATCTCCAGTTATGGATAAAGGTTCGCTGTCCAAAGTCACTTTTAAAATATAGGTAATTATCATTCCAATAACCACTACGATGGCATTTCTGCACAAAGATACGAACCATCTAGTCCGTTTGATAAATCCATCAGTTCTTTTACAACCTTGCCCCATTTTCTTTAACAAAATTAACATCAAAATTGTACTAAATCCAAGTACTGATTCCCATAACTTTACAGTCCTTATATTCATTGCGAAATTATACACAGACTCCGCGAAGTAGTTTCCTGATGATCCACTTGTGCCAAACAACGACTTGAGTTGTGAAGATGCGATTTGTAATGCTGCGGCCGTTGTAAATCCACTGATCACTGGCATGGATATGAAATCCACTAAGAAACCAAGATGAAAGACACCCATAAATAATATAAATAATCCAGACAAAAATGCCGCCAGGATAGCGAAGTCTGTTGAATAGTTGGATACGTATCTTGCCGTCATTGCCGCGAGGATCGCTGTCGGTCCAACCGTGACGTTGTAGCAACTGCCGAAGAATACGTAGACCACTCCCGAGGTAAGAGACGCGTAAAGTCCATGTTCAGGTGGAAGACCGGCTATCAAAGCGTAGGCTATCCCTTGAGGAATCGCTGTTAAAGCTACAGTAATACCTGCTATCATGTCTTGTATTATGTATTCAGTTTTGTATTTCGGAAGCCATTCTAAAATAGGCAGCCGTTTCTTCACTGTTTTTACTGAACATGCATTCTTGATGCGTTTTTTCACACGTTTTCGACAAGGGTTTGATTCTAAGTCGGAAGTCATCATTGCGTGTGCCTCGTCCGAGGTTTCTGTTACTACTGAAATCTCTTCTGAATATGGTCGCTTATCTTTATCGTATCACCGATTACAGATGATGTTGGCTTTACATAATTTTGGTTGTTATGCCTATTGTAATAAATACAGTGATAAATGTTATGTCATATTTATTGAATCACTTATATTGTTATGTCATATTTATTGAATCACTTGGACTGACGTAAAACGAACAAAGTGCGTACGCTTTTCTGACTCATGTGGGTACCATTATATTATGTTCGCTATACTTTAGTGTACTGGCTTATGTTCAGTAGAATTAAAGAGGCTGGTGATGACGATGATACTTTTACGATTAATATTAAATGGTAATCGATTGTCGAATTTGCGTACCAGGTGTAACAGTTGTATAGAATTTGGCGTTGATTTGCCATGACTTAGATTTCGCGAGGGATTCATAAATATAAACTTAAGTGCCAGCCTTGGAACGGGAGATAGCAAATTTAGATATTATATAACATATTTTTAGAATGCCAATCAAGATTTAGTGTCAATCCTAATATCGATAATTTCAGTACAAACGCACTTCAATGAAACATCAGTCACGAGACATAAGTAGAGTTAAAGTATTCTGATAATGACAAAGTTAACGTACTCGTAGATAAGAGTGGCATTGAGTGTGTACTCTAAGACTTTAAGGCATATAAATATATTATGAAACTTATCCACATTATTTTTATTTTTAGTCATTTCTTTATTTTTATTGATAATCCTTAGTTAGGGATTATCGATAAAAATAAAGAAATGACATAATAAAGTAGTGACTTTATTATTTCTAAACAGGTCGGAATTAGGATACTTAACTGAAAGGATAGAATCATTTAAATAAAATGACAAAAAGTCTAGCTAAGGCGCCTCTACAATGCCACAAAAGTAGAAGAAAGCCGGGAAAATAAAAAAATAGATTTTAAAAAAATATAGAGAATAGAATTTTGGACAAGACTATCTTAAATTCAGGCCCTGGTTATTTCTAAATGTCGGTATAGGCATCATAATCTATACATATTATATAACAAATCCCCTTTTCTGTCTGTCTCTATGTCATCTATTATCTCAAAATCTACTGAACGGATTTTTATGACATTTGATATGGAGATAGTTTTAGACCCTATGTTATAAGCTTCTTCCTATCCCGGGAAAATTTATAACAGGACTTTTATCCCGGAAACCTCTTTCACTCGAGCGAAACCGCGAGCAATAGTTAATAGTTATTTATAACTTCATAATCAATCACAAAAATGAAAAACAATATATAACCCTTCCTGCCTAAATTGCAATTCCATTTCACTAATGAATAAATCATAAAATAGATTTCTGCGCTAACTCGAATCCGAGTCAACCCTTTGTTGCAGGGGGGTCGGTAAGACCCATCCTCAAACTATTTGATATATGGCAGAATTAATACGTACTTAGGAATAAGCTTTGTCTTAAATCCATTCTCGCGTAAACGATGAAACTTTTGAGGGTACAATGGAGTGACAAATACGCGATACCATTGTAATAGACGAGATTTGGTAAGTTACTGTCTTTTGATGTTTGGTGTTATTCATTTGACTTTAAACCAATATTTGAATTTTATTTAAAAATTTGGTTGATGTGTAAATTAAACTGTATTTTATCTTTTAAAATAATAATTGAGTTATAAAAGACAGCCTTGATGGCGTAAATGTATCGCACGTTACAAAACGCCTCTAAGTTCCAGGTTTCGAATTGTGTTTCTGGCAAAGTGATTAGGGTTTTTTTGGCCACTGTAAGCCCATAGTCGGGGATTTCTGCATGATATGGCGACAGGCTCTCCTCCTGTCACATCATGGGACGAAATACACAGGCGAAAAGAGAATGCCCTACTTGCGCCCTATCCCTTCGGGGATAAAGGCGTGGGAGTTGAGTCATGAAACAGATACTAAGTCATATTATTAAACATAAACTAGGGTAGCAAAATATCCAATCTATTCGTTCACAAAAAATTTCAGATAAATATTTTTACCAACAATAATATTTTAGTAATGTCATCCGTAGATAATAACGATGGATCGTCACAGCACACCACTGCTCCATATTTTCCCCACCTCGCCCAGTTATTAATTGAACCTTTACAAACATTATGTAGCGGTTATCGAGTGCACTAAACGTTGCCCAAACCCATAGCTCATATACGATTCATTAAACCGTCTACGTTGGATCCCTTAATTCCGCTGCCAATAATATCCCGAGAATTAATACCGTGTTTGTTTCCTAAATCGAATGCGTTGGGCCGGAAATACCCTCGTGGCTGGCGAAGGGTTACCACTGCCGGGATTTCAGCGGAACGTGTTTGTTCCTCTAAATTGTTACTTGATACGCGATACATATGTATAATTGAGCAATCGCCCGTTGTTCATAAACATTTGGATGAGGCGTTGAAGTCAAATAATGTTGAATTACATTACTGCAAGATGTGTAATTATTTTTTTAATTAGTAGGAATAATAGAAAATTAGATTCTTAATTAAATTATTTTAAAAACTAATTAGGAAATTAAAATAAACAAAGTTACACAGCAGCTTAGTGATTTACCATCACCACCAATTAATCGGCTGAAGTTTATGTATATCTTTAACACAATCAAAAATTATAATTACAAGCAGGATCCAACATTTCGATCTGGAAATCTTTGGGAAGACTTTGTCCTGACGAAGAATCAACAAAATTTTCTATTTTAAAAAAATCTCATTGACACTTATAAGTTACATTATCGTAAACTTCTACGAAAATCGCAATCCTGATGACTTACTCATTTTTGAAGATTATGATATGAACTAAACAGTACCTTATGTTCGAGTTATCGTAAAATACAAAACCATAAAACTCCCCTTCGGTCGCGAAGGTGCGATCTCCGTAGTGGCTCTTACAAATCGAATAGCATACCTGACTTTACGATCAACGTAAAACTTCTTTGCGTTTGTCTGGATTTTACGGTTTACGAGATTTAAGTGATGATACGAATTGATTGGAAATATGGGTGTAATGAGGAATTTGAAGACTATCACTTGAATAATTTCTTAACACAAAATGAAATCCAGGTAATATTTATAAAGTGCAAGATATTGAATGTAGCAACCGTTATCCTGTTACAAGACATGATTCTTATTTTATGAAAAAATCTGCATTATTTATGTACAATTTACATCAAACCAATTTTCTGAAATATTGAACTTCAATAAAAAAATCTTTTTGAAAGTTCTCATGATCAAGTTGTTGAGTGAGAAGTAAATCCCTTCTTCCTGGTTTAAATACTACGTACATCACAATCTCTGACTTAAAATATCCACTTGACAAATATAAGTATTAGTTGACACAAATCCAATATTATCTTCAATAAACAGAAGCGCGTGTGTATAGGCCTTTTCAATTGATTGACATGAACGATAAAACACATCAAGATAATCATAAGTGACACATTCTGAAGTATATCTCAGTAGTATTAGCTGATACTTCGAACAACGCACACGTAGCAATGACGGTTTTGAATGTGGACCCAAGTCCGTGTAGAAAAAGAGTGAAAAAATACGTCAAAAATGCGTGTTCAGTAAAAACTGTGAAGAAACGACTGCCGATAATCGAATGGCTTCCAAAATATAAAAGTGAATACATAATTCAAGACATTATAGCAGGAATTACTGTTGGGTTAACAGCGATTCCTCAAGGAATAGCATACGCCTTGATAGCCGGTCTTCCACCTGAACATGGACTGTACGCGTCTCTTACTTCGGGAGTGGTCTACGTGTTCTTCGGCAGTTGCTATAACGTCACGGTTGGACCGACAGCGATCCTCGCGGCGATGACGGCGAGATACGTATCCAACTATTCAATAGATTTTGCTATCCTGGCTGCATTTTTATCTGGAGTAATGATATTAGTTATGGGCGTCCTCCACCTCGGGTTTCTAGTGGAGTTCATATCCATGCCTGTCATTAGTGGATTCACTACAGCCGCAGCTCTGCAAATTGCTGCTTCACAACTGAAGTCGCTTTTTGGGACAAGTGGTTCGTCAGGAAACTATTTCTCGGAATCTGTGTATAACTTTGCAATAAATATAAAGACAGTCAAGTTATGGGAACCAGTGCTCGGCTTTAGTACTGTAGGCATGCTCCTGCTTTTGCGTAAAATGGGTCAAGGTTGTAACAGAACTGACGGAATTATCAAACAGACGCGATGGTTTATGAGTTTATCCAGAAATGCTATCGTGGTAATTATTGGAATGATCATAACCTATATTTTAAAAGTGACGTGGGATACAGAACCCTTGGCTATTATTGGTGATATCGGAAGTGGCCTGCCGGAATTCACATGGCCACCATTCTCAACTACTGTTCGCAATGAAACATTGAGTTTCACAGATATGCTATCGGTTTTAGGCCCTGGATCAATTGCACTGCCGTTAGTTGCGATCCTTGAATCTGTAGCGATAGCGAAAGCTTTTGCTGAAGGCGGGCGCATTGATGCAACACAGGAAATGATAGCTCTCGGTCTGTGTAACATCATTGGATCATTCGGGCAAAGTATGCCAATTACAGGATCTTTCACAAGAACAGCTCTAAACCACGTTTCTGGAGTAGTCACTCCTGCTGGTGGTGTTACTAAGGTATTACTAATTATAGTCGCACTGACATATTTGACTTCAACTTTCTACTACATTCCGAAAGCTTCATTAGCTGGATTGATTATCACAGCTATGTTTTCAATGATTGATTACAAGATCCTGGGCAGACTGTGGAGAAATAGTAAGAGAGAGCTGGTTGTCCTCTCAATTACCATGATTGTATGTTTATTCTCTGGTTTGGAGTACGGGATGATAGCAGGAATCATTATAGAAGCTGTGGTATTACTGTACAATGTATCTCGGCCGACAGTTACACCTAATGTTATAAAAACAGAGAAAGGAGATATAATGATTGTCCCATTGACAGAATCAGTGTCATATTGTGCCGCGGAACATGTCAGAAAGGCAGTTTTGAAAGCAGCTTCATTCATTTCAGACACGGTCATTATCATTGATGGTACGAACTTGAATAATATGGACTTTACAGTAGCGTCAAACCTTATGTTGGTTGTAAAAGATTTAGAAAAGAAGTCGAAGCTAATACTTCTGCTGAATTTTAATTTGTATCTGAAAAATCTTTGCGTAGACATAGACCCATCTTCTCATAATAAGTTTGTGTACGCTGAAAATGTTTTAGATCTCCCTGAGGCTTTTCCTAAAAGTGTTTGAAAAATTCTGATGATTTTTGCATTGTAATTTTTTATCTAGGACCTTGTAATAGAGAGCTAGAGTTGTGATAATGCAGGTGTGTAGTTATCAGGATGGTCAGATAAAATGCGATTGTAACCTTGAGTTTGATGTAGATTATAAGAAGAATAGAAATATGTACTTATTACGTAAATGATAAGCAGGATAGCCGAAAAACGTTGAAATAGTTATTTTGTAATCTTTGTTAAAAAATAAACGATTATTTATATTCAAAATGTTGTTTCATTGTTGTTGTTTGAATATAATTAATTACGTTGTATCGTCATACATTTATGGAACGTTTCAGTTTTTTATACATGCAGTTTAGCACTACTAGGGGTATAAGATGTTACCTCGAAGTAGGTACCTCTCCACTTAATTTTGGAAATTATTTTGAATAAAATTCCAAAAAAAAATATCTGTTTTTAATTGTAATAATTCTAGGGTTGATGGTGTTTATATCGGCGAGTCAGGCAAAAATCTGTAAACGCATTTAACCATGTTAAAAAAAGACGTTGATGGTAGGTTGCCAGTATGTTTTCATTCTCCTAAAATCTTATCTTATCGTATTTCTTACTAATATTGTAAATGCCAGTTTGTGAAATTCTTTTAGATGTTTGTATGTTTGTTAAAAGAAAACGCAAAAACGACTGAATAGATTTGGATGAAATATGACACATGGGTACAACATGTCCTGGATTATCACATAGGCTACCTTTTATCCATGTAAATGCCCCCATGAAAAAAAAATGCTCAATGAAATCAGATTTTTCAAATAGATAGCGCTGGCAGCGTTCAGTATTTTAGTTTTATAACCTAATAGAGTTTTCACGCGGGCACATTATTAAGCAATACTTAGTCATTAATAACTAACGGAAGGCTCCAAAATTTCAAAAACAAAGGCATGAGTTTGCCTTACAAAAATATTTTGATTTTATGAAGTTTCGATAAGATAGCGTGATGAAGTATTGTACCACGAGCAAGTGCGATACGAATCTCAACACGAAACGGCAATCAAACAAGCATTTTATTTGCTCACGTCGATTTTATTACGTGTCGTTATTTGCTTTATGGGCACACAATATTAAACTGTTTAGAGAAACTCTGTAGTAGTTATGTTCGCCGGGTAGTTTCGTTCTTCGATTAAGGGTCTAAGTCGAGTAATTCGTTTGAACTTTTGATTTGATAACATTTTGTGGATTCATCATCATCAATCACATAAAATCCACTGCTGAACATAGGCCTGTCCAAAATATTTCCAGACGGACCTGTCGAAAGCGGCCTGTATCCAGCGTATTCCTGTACCTTAATCAAGTCATCTGTCCACCATGCAAGTAGACGTTCAACGCTGCACTTGCCGGTATTTTGTGGATTACTATGCCCATTATATATTGATAACCGTGAGCCCGATGGTATTTATAGCTATTATGATCGGAATTAAAAAAAATTGCTTTTTTACGTTGTCTAGGGAAGTCGTGTGCCAAGTGTTGCATTTTAAAAATCAAAGGTCTAAGCTGGGCGTTGTCAATATTGATAATTTTATTAAGTAAGGCCCTAAACGTAATAATAATTATAATGGTGCTTACCTACAGTCATTTATTTTAATGTCATATTGACAATATCATGTAAAATAGATATACAGTTTAGACTTATGTGTATTGAATCGATGACAAATACATATGAAACTTCCAAAAGCAATATTCGATGAAAAAATAACTAATGTAATTTATCAGCACTGTACAAAATATTTTTTAAATCATGATTGAATTGCAATGTCTTAAAATATTTAATCGTCATTTATAATTGTGATATAATGTTGCTTAAGTTCACAAGGAATCCATAAAACGTGACGTAACGCAGTGGCACTATAAACTCGGCAAATGTTAGTGGGTCGGTAAAGGTCTCCACTCCGGAACCTAACCCGCGACCTTTCGCGCTATAAACCTCGCGAATCACTAAGCTGTGTGTTTATGGCTGTCATTTGTTATGTGTTTGGAATGGAATAACCATGTTATTTGTTATAGCACTTTTGGACTCCAAATTTAACAATGCGAGTATATTTTTTGTTAAGCATAAGTTCATAGTTTAACTTTACATCTATTCGTCTTCTGATGCATTATAATTAAATTATATTGACCTATATATCTTTTAAGTTTGGATTAAGGAAGTACCTAATCTCCAAAAAAACAATATACTAACAACTAAGAATCAACATTTATGACCACATCTGTTCAACAAATCGTAGCTTTTCGACCTTCTGTCCATCTCAGCATTTGATTCTTTGATAACCTCTGACTTAATTTTTCTTCACTTACATAATTCAACAAATAACTATCCAACGCTCAGCCAAAAATCCTGTGTGTTTGTACAAGTCGGCTCTTGCCGTGCTTGCAAATGTAGTCATGTTAAAAAAAAGAAATAAAACTATTAATCTCATTAACCCAAAAGAACTGACCATACTCCAAAAATGTCTTAAGCAACATTTAAGCCGCTTAAAAAGCCGTTATAATCTCAATGAGGATCATTTCATCTCCCCTAAGTGGTTCGTTGAAATAATGATGATTGATCATCTAGTCCCCCAGTTAATTATCATTTTATAGCAACAAAAGAGGTTTGGAATGACTGTAATAGTTCTGGACGTGACGCAGAAATTATTAATGGGATGACTTCCGAATCTAAAATGCATAGCGAAGTTGCAGTTTATGGTGGTCAGGATATTTTTAAAATATATGTATATGAAATAAACAACAGGAGTTAAATAATAGATGATGTTTATGAGAGAGTTTTCTTGCCATGCTTCTTCACAGCGATAACACGTTCCAAAGCGGTGGTAGATTTATAACGATTCAAAAGAGCTTGTGAAAGACTATTTGAATAAAGAAAATGTTGAGTTTGAATTTAAAGATTTTAACACAGAAAGACATATTGACATGTAAAAATTGATATAAAATTGGAACATATACTATCATCTGAATAGATGTATGAAAAGCTAACACGAAGTCAAGAGAATCCCAAATAGAAAAGTCTGTAATTGAAAATATGGTCTAAATTTGTTAGAAAAAATATCTATATTGTGCCAAACATACAAATCAATAGTTTATTATTGCTAAAGGATAATGTACTTTAATAATATGACAGAAATATTAACATCGGTCTAGAATATTCCAAATAAGCCTACAAACTCATCTTACAAAATTGTAGAACATATAAAACTATACTCCCATAAACATACCCCAAAAGAATCATATTAATCCGCGCGTCGCAATACGTCGTGATACTATCGACTTCAGCCCGATAGGGCACCGGGTTCGAGGCCCGGGTTGGGCAGATAAGGGCCTGATGGAAGCGTACGTGAGACCGCATATACCGGGGACATTACAGCGTGAACATATTTCTTATATCGGGTTATAAATCTCGTTTCGTTAAAACGATGTTGGTTTTGTATACGAGTTAAATATTGCACGACTTTTGCACATCACACCTTTAAAATCACAATGGTGTAAAGTTTAAAGAAAAGCAAACATTAAAAAAATGATTACAAAGTAATTTTTACCATATCTATTTTATGTGAATTAACGTCATTGTAATTCAAATGTAAGCGTTTGTTTGTTTACGATCTGCCCACATACAATGTACAAAAAGCAACTCGTACGTCGATGTCGTTTAATTTTTATGTTTTTAATTGATCGAGCGACCAATGCTTCAGTCACGTGTTAATCTCTCACCTATAATCGAGACGGAGTAGTGTCGTATTTTTTTCTAAATTCTAAGCGATCTTTCTACGGCTGCAATTGGGATTTTATTCCTCAATAGCAGGAAATTCATAAGTAGGTTTATATAAGGAAAATATTAGTAAAAACATCCGATATTTAAAAGTGACAAGGACTCTATAATTCAAGGTTTTTGATGACGCGTGCAATAATCATGACACACAATCAGGCAAACTTATCTTTGGTTGCGACAAGTTGTGCCACAAATGGAGTTAAGTGGTCTATTTTGTGACATATCATATCCATAATGCTTGTAGAAAGTTATCAAGACGTTGTCTTTTGAATGAATTATCAATTCTCACATGATATTTATCAGTTATAAGTTCAGACGTCAGCGAGTTGATGTCACTATATTGCGGAAACTAAATGACTGGAAATAACCGTGTGTTTGATTCCTTGCATGGGGTTATTGTGTGTGATGTTGAAACATTAAAAATGGGCGTTAATGCAACAGGCAATAAGACAGCTAATGTCTATTTAATGTTTGAGTTTAATTGAATACAATTCTTCTCGGAGTTTCTATACTAGGACCTTATTCTCAATACATCATGTTATTTTGACAGTGCGGACGAAAGAAATTGGCATACAGAATACCCTTCCACGCTAATTTCACGAACATATCATTACATCCGTGTTACACAGTCAAAGAGAAGAAAGCCGCTGATATCAATAAGGAAACAGCTCCGTTTATACTGCTCACTACCGATGATGGTAGTGCTGTTGACGATACAAAATGCGCCGGGAAGTTGCTACAATGCTACTGTTCTATTTCAGTTGAGCCAACTCCTTCATTAGGTTACAAACTTACTCCGAAACCACGTATGATTTAATTTCCTACAAAACCGAGACTCTCTGCAGAATAAGAAATAAAATAAAACGAAAACCAGTAAAAAACACATCAATTGACGCGAAATCGTGGCGACAAATCCAATATGCTGACATGAGCGTTCAATAATCGATACCACCTCCGAGGGACGAGGGAATCCGGAGCTTACCAGATCCCCCGATATTTCCATTGGCCCGTTGATCGTGTCAAACTGGGGTGTCATACAATTTCCCTTAAATTTATTAACGTGATTCAGCATTTTGTGAATGTCATTTTTGTCGCGGATTTTTGAATTGATTCTTTTGGCGAGATTTTTAGGCTGTGGGAAGTGTTTAAGGGTTTACAATTTCTTATTATATGTTTTTACCAAGGCCCAATTCTTCATGACAGTGTAAGCTTGTAACATGCCCGTGTTACGTTATCTTAGTGAAATTTGCGTGAAATGATATGGTGTATGCCAATTTATATTGCCTTAAACGGAACATGGTGCGTTACGTGCTTATTACGCGTCAAAATATCATGTAGCATGGAGAATAAGACCCTAACTCTCATCTTAATAATTTGTCTTCTCCTATTAACTAGCCACTTACTTATTGAATATTTCTGCCTACATAATTATCTTCTTACAACTTTAAATTCAACGAGATATTTCTTCGTAAAATAAACAAAAGCCACTAACATACATAAAAATAAAATACACCAGAATATTCCACTACAAAAGCTAAACAGAAAAATAGTTTGAGGAATATGATTCTACGTGATATACCGCTCACATTAGTTCTGCCCTGCCAGGAACAGGCATGTTAATCTCGCGCTGCCTGCCCGCCGCACTGCCAAATTTATCTTGGAAACAGGAAATTATTAATTTTACCAAAGACGCTGCTTTTGACTTAGATTGTTTGCAAAAATCTGTGTAGAGTAGTTAATTAATGGTCTGGGTCTTAGAATGTAGTTAAAGATACTAATTAATAAGTTCTATTTTATTAAAATTACTTCATTTTGATAGTTTTGAATCTATGAATATTCTTTTTTGACTTACAATTAGTATAATCACCATAGGGTATTATAACATCTGTGATTAAGGTAAAGGTTCGAATTTACACCAAAACTTATAAGAAAATATATTAAGGCAAATATGTGTTGCGTGCGCATCTCTTCCAACAAAGCAGTCCCATAGAGCAATTAAAATCACTTTATGAGAAAAGGCTATAGACGAAAAGGGGGAAAGGGACTCCATGGAACTTTCCACTTTCTCAATAAATGTTACAGCTTACACAAAATATGAGATCCATTTTTGACTTGATATTCACTTTATTTTTAACATTATCTGACGTTCTCGGAGGCATGGCAATGACATGTCTAATCATTTGGAAATAATGGTTGAATGAGCACACCGCCTGTCCCTCTCGACCAGCTTCAGTGACCTTCCACACCTCCCTTCTACGTAACAAATATCGCGGACCCAAGCTCAGGTTAATAGATTTACAAAGGCCAAGGTAAATTGGTCGAGGAAGTGAGGATCTCCCTGGATCGTTTTTTGTATAAAATTTCAACATTCTGAATAGAGAATAGTTTCCGAGTGATTGGCCACGGGGGTTATGTACTGATTTGTTGCAACTGGGACACGTCGAGTGTGAAAAACGCGTATTTTCAGGTTTTTATCTCGCGCGGGATGGACAGGTGAGTTCACACCATTGTTATTTCTTTCGGGGCAGGACGGAGCTTCTTTGATATTTTGACAATGGAGGCAAGCGACCACTGTTAATGGTCTTTGTTATGTTTTGTATATTTTTTAATGTACAGATAACCATGAATTATTTTGTTTTTTAATCCAAATTCTTGATTTTTACAAAATAAAATATGTTTTTATTTCTTATGTTCTAGATATGGACAGATAGACTCCTATACAAAACGCTTGACCTACTGTTGTACAACTCAGGTTAAGAGATGTTTTTGATTTACTTTACCCAATACATTTGGAAGTCTTTCGTCCTAGACGAATCAAACCTATTGCACTTCAATACATTTATACATTTGAAATATACACGCTTCGAATTTTAAAGAACTTTATGTAATTTAAGGATTATGCATAAACATCGTTGTAGAAAGGTACTAAAATAAACTACCAAATGTTTCTATTTAATATCGTAACTCACAATAGAATATTAAAACATTACAAACCTAAACCAAATGAGACAACTTCAATGAAATCTCTCGTACCCAAAACTTTTCGACCATTAATCTCTGTTTCGTGTTAAACGCTTGTATAATTGAGGTCACATCAAAAACAAACCTACATATTAATATTAACACTATCCGATGCCTTTCAAATAGCTCAATTTTCATCCCCATCCTTCCTTATTTCGTCTACACTGAAGTCCAAATTCGCTTGCACAACACCATCTCCAACACCTTTGCTTTCAAATTCATTTTGCAAAATTACAATTACATCTGCAACAACTCTTAAACTTTCATTGAGAGGGTCTGTTTTTGTTTGTAACGTTATAGAATTAACTTTGCCGCGTTTCGGGACCTCGGCCCTCGTCAGTCTTGCTGCAGACAGAAGTAATGAAATACCTAGCAAATGAGCCGTATGTAGTTGCCAATAGCAACGTTTCACATCGCTCATTTGTAGACTTGTTTTGAAGTGAGGAGAGTGGGGGGCTTCCCCTCTTTAATGTCGTTGTGTTGATGAGTTTCCTAATGAATGTTCAGATGTATGGTTTAGCGCCAAGTCTTGTAACAAAATCTTCTAACAGCTTTATCGTGTTCATAGTTTGTGCACGAATGCTTGGAGGTTTGCGAATGTGGATTGTGGTTAAATCTTTTTCGTACAGAAGCTGGATAGCCGATGGACATGTGCACCGAGAGGGCGGTACAAGTAGGTGCACGTGCACCTGCCTGACCAGAAATAAAACGCTATACAAATGAGAACTATCGACCAAAGAGGTTCTTTACAATAAGGCATTTTCAAAGCCCCGCGCGATTATAAAACGAAATTGAATATACATTGCTCTTCCAATCTCAAAATATCTCTAAAATTGTTTAATATAAGTAAGTAAATATTTTTTTATATTTTTAGGGAATATTAGACATTAAAATAACAAAAGTTTCGGATTTAATCTGGGATTTTTGTTTTTTTATCTCCTTCCCACTCGAAGTTTCGAAAACTTGGCAGTTTTTATAGTCACGGGACTGCCTAAGGTGTGAGTCGTCCGAAAAGTTAATTACAATACCTACATTTCACAATAACATTTTTTTTTTATTTTCGCTATGATTGAACTGAGTAAAATATTCTTAACATTCGACAAATGCTTTGTTGGTCCATATTTTACATATACCAAGCTCAAACCAAAGTCCATTCCAACCGTTACGCATATCGATGCGCATTGTTTACCCATCGTGGGACATCCCATTTTTCCCGCTTATAATTTATGTCGACATTTTTAACCTTTGACAACGAGGTAACGGCCCGTTCGTGCCCGGATGGATAGTAATGGAAATTTTATGATGGTTTTTATAGCTTTTTTGGGGGGTCCTTTCTTCGGGAAAAACGCTGTGTTTTGTTAAAAAGCGTTTTGAATAAAAATGCGTGAGTTGTGAGGTGCCGGAAACGGTTGGATGGGCTATTTCCAAGTTTGTGGAATATTTTTGTATGTGTAGGTTATTGGTGAACTGCTGGACGATAAATAGATGATGTACATATATATAGGAATAGATGTATCTACCTACAATATGGTATTTTTTTTTCCTAACGTTTCTCTGTTAGGTTTTCGTGATGTGGAATATTTTTGTATATGCATTTTAGGGTTATTTGTGAACTGCTGGATGATAAATAGATGATACATGGGAATAGATGTATCTACCTACAATATGGTAATTTTTTTTTCCTAATGTTTCTCTGTTAGGTTTTCGTGATGTGGAATATTTTTGTATGTGCATTTTAGAGTTATTGGTGAACTGCCGGACGATAAATAGATGGTGTACATATATATAGGAATAGATGTATCTACCTACAATATGGTTTTTTTTATCCTAATGTTTCTCTGTTAGGTTTTCGTGATGTGGAATATTTTTGTATGTGCATTTTAGGGTTATTGGTGAACTGCTGGATGATAAATAGATGATACATAGGAATAGATGTACCTACCTACAATATGGTAATTTTTTTTCCTAATGTTTCCCTTAGGTTTTTCGTGATTCGCGTGGGTAAAAAAATTGTGTTTCGCAAATAGGTGAGGGGACAATATGGTAATAGGTTGATATTTCTGAGTTCATTAGCAGGAGTTATTCTCTGGAAATACTAAATAAATTCTAAAAATTACAATTAGTGAAGATCAGTTTTTTTGTATTGTCTATGTAAGCAACCGGGTAAGGGATCCATCTGATGGTAACCCGCACCCGATGCCCATGGACTTATACAATGCACAGCTAAACCGTTCCCTAAAGTAGTAGGTTAATATGTGATGTTTTTAATTCAATTACTACGGCTATCGAAGCTGCTCTTTGAATAGAACGCCCGTATTTGCAAAAAGACGGATTTGCCTTTATAGCCGGAATAGGGCCAGCCCACCTTACTTTCAGAAAAATACAATGAGGGTTTCATATTTCAGTGTTTAATATTCGACAAATTTTCAGAATTGTTGAATAAAGATAAATTTAAAGGTTTGTTTAATGTCTCTATAAACGCATTTAATATATAGTGTAAATTTAAAGGTATCCTTGTAAACGTTTTTTTTTGTTGTTTCTTTTGATATCCGCCGTGTGGCATTGTTGCCTTTCGTGTGTCAAAATATATTGTACTGTTCGTTTAGCGTATGAATTAGTAAATGTAAATTCAAGAAATCTTACTCAATTTCATTTAAATATAGTTATAACCCAACAAAAATAATATTTTACTTCCACAAAAACCGAAATCTAGTATTATTTCGTTGTTATTTACTCGACACATTACGAGCAGTTAAGAGCATAACTTTCATTTATGTCTGTAAATGGCTGTCTCGAGCCAAAAGAACCAACCAAAGACAGAATATCTTCACAAAACCATACTATTACTTATTATAGTAACGTTGTTTGTTGCGTTTTCATGGCTACACCACTGACACAACTTAAATAAAATGTTGTGCGCAATAAGCTTGGATATTAAGATGGGTATTAACTAGCATCTCAATATCGCTCTCAAGTGCGATATCAACTGAGAAGCTGTCATGTTAAAGAAAGCATCTTTTTTTTTGGCACGGCAAAATAATCCCTCTGCACCCGATGATAAGTGGAGTGGGATCCAATAGAATGTCCACTGATGAGAGATGATTTCGCTCGGCAGTCAACACAATCATGCCGGCCTGTGGTCGCTATCCGGGCGGATGTAAAATATATTCTACCACTAGGTACCACAGACCACGACGATTTTAAGATTTACAGGTGCAAATCTTAAAATCGTCGTTATTTAATAATCTATTAATAACGACATTCTACATATCTTAAGTCAGAGCATAAGAAGGATTTTGACAGCTAAGTTTTTTTATTAAACAGCTCCAACTCATCCGACAACGGGCGCTTAAGTGGCTGCTCAGGTTTTTTTATTAAATTGTTCAATACTTTAATTGTGTACTTAACAGCCTTCTCAAAGTTGAGATTGGTTTATCAATACGGCTCTGAGACCTTTCTCAGAGCCGTATTGATAAACCAATCTATCCTTATATAAGGTATAATAATTGTCACAAATGGAATTCCAACCGAGTGAAGCCACTAATAAAAGCTAGTGAAGTTATACATCACTCTGTTTATATAAAAAATACTTTCACCCATAAATCAGTGTAAATTGCGATGTAAAAATGTATTTTTCATAAACATAAGTAATAAATACCAGAACCAGTATTTTCCACTATAAATTGTCTAGCACGTTGAGATATTGATGTTCCTGTGGAAATATTAGCCGTCAGATCTCAAAGGTAAGTTAGAGGAAGCGATGCGGTATACCACAGTACTACTGTATGAAAACTCGATTTGTTTTCGAGTTTTATTCGATTAATACAAACGATTTTATATATTGGATCATGACTTACTTAGTAAAGGGCGAATTAATTACATAAAAAAGGAACTGACTGGAAGAAAATAAGTATTATAATTATTTTTTTTTCGTTTAGGAATAATTGGAATATGACACTACCATAGGACACTAGATTTACACAATTTAACAAGTTATGATATTCTTTATTTGTATTATACTTTTTCTAATAAATTATGTGCTTTAGAAAAAAAATGCTGCATATTATATATTTATTTACAATACACAAAAAACGACTTGTAAATTATGTAAATATTTTTGTAGCTGAGACAGTGCAGAGAAAGCTATTCTACTGATAATTCTACTGTCAATAATAGACAAATTATCGGCTTCTGCGGCTTTAGTCTGGCTTATTCTGTCATTTTAACTTCATATAGCATGTCACCGCCATGTTTTTATTTAGTTTTGGTTCGAGTTTAAAGTGAGTTCCGACAGTAAGCACATGTCGGTGGACCATTAAGATGGTTCTCTGTAACAAATCATCAGAACGGTGATTTTCACCTGCGAGCTGTAAATGGGAATCTTTGGTTGAGCCGCGTCTACACTAACGGAAGAAATATCGAAAATAAACTCAGTATACGTAGTTAGTAATATGATTAGGTAACTCTGCATAGAATTATAAAAAAATATATATTATTGGTTTTAGAAGCCGGTAGTTATATTTTGATGTATAAGTATATTTTTTAGTGTCATGTACTCTGTACTTGATATTGTTTAGACCAATTAATCTTGAGCAACGGGAAATGGTGTCGACAATTAAAGAAAATTATGTTAAAACATTGCGCTGGTGTTTGTATTTATGAATTATTTATTTATTTTAAATTAGCATTATAAGTAATTATTTGTATAGAAATTTAAATAATTTACCCAAACCGAATTTCTCATTTTTTTTTTAGCAAAGCTTCATAAAAAACGGCTTTGCAATCAAACATAAAGTAAAAAGCTAATTTTAGTATTCATTATAATTATCGAAAGAATGCGTGGGCCCGTACAAATATCGTACTAATATGAACTCGCCCGCTCCGAAGGCGGCTGAAAGGGAGGCCATTACCCGTCTGCCTCGTATAATAGAGATGTGCCAACTGCGCAGTGCATAAGACGCAGTGGGGCAACCAGACGTCTGAGAGTAAGTGGCTAAGGGTCAATGTAACCGATTCTTACCGGCTTCACTTTCGTAATTTGTATCTTTTTATCGTTAGAATGATTTGCAAACCGCATTTTTACTGGTGGTATGTCTCTATGTGAGAATCCGTCTGGGTACTGTTGTGTTCCGGTTTGAAGAACATTGTAGCCATTGTAACTACTGGACATAGTAAGACGTAACATCTCATGTCTCAGGATGGCGAGCGTAGTGGAATACCAAACATTATAATTCAAGGTGTTGGGTGGTGTTTCTACTGTTTACGGGCGGTCGTATCGCTTATCATCATGTCTCAGGATGGCGAGCACAGTGGAATACCAAACAATACTTTTAATTCAAGGTGTTGGATGGTGTTTCTACTATTTATGGGCGGTCGTATCGCTTACCATCAGGCGAACGGTGGGCTTGTCTGGTCATACAAAACAATAAAAAAAAATCAGTGCCCATATGTTGCGTCGGGTTCTCTTTTGGAAAATTCTACTTTTCTTCACTGAAAGCTTGGTCATTTTGGAGATGTATATTCTAGAAAGGTATACCGCATAACTACCACAAATACGACAAATGGCATGGCGTATGGCAAATACGACATGTAAATTTTTCAGGTGTTGAAACTGAATTAGTTGATATTTACCTTGAATTTTATATACCAATCCCAAGTTGTTTACTTTTGTAGTTCCGCGGTATTCTGAGAGTGAACAATTTGGTATTCATTTCGATAAGTAGGTGCCCTGGACCTCTGTCTACCCCATCGGGGATAAAGCCGTCAAGTATCTTTGCTTTTGTTTTGTCATTACATCATCCAATAAATCTTACTGTACAATTAATTCAGAAAATATAATAATTAATAATATCAAAATACAAAAAAATCCTTGATATGAGTTGTCTTACTGCATTTACTGTGTCCGATTTCAGTTGGGTACCGTAGTACCAACACAAACTCCCTTTGTACCGAACCCCCGTTAAACATTCTACTTGCGTTCTTAGTCTAGACTTAATTGGTATTTTATATTACACTTATTTTCTAAAAAACGATATTTTTATTATTAAAATGCTCGTCGAGTTTGTTATGCGGAGGATTGACGCGAGTCTTTAGATTGCCAGCGGACATTCTAGCAGAGATTATTTTCTGACAGAAAGCAATTGTTGATATGAAAAGCTTTGTTGGTGGTAGAATATATTTTATATACGCCCGAATAGCGACCACCGTACACAATGTGTTTAACCCGCCATAGTAGCCCAGGTATGTGTGTCCCGTTCCGAGTTCAGCCTATGTGTACACGGTTCAAACAGGCCGGCATAATTGTTTCGACTGCAGAGGGGTAATCATCTCTCGTCAGTCGACATTCTATTGAACCCTACTCCACTTACTATCAGGTGCTGTGGTGTAAGTTTCCCGTGCTCATATAAAAAAAAATAGTTTAATAATGTTAATTTTATCACACATCATGTGCAATGGTGTTACTTCTTGAATACTATTGACTACGTCTAAAAAGCTGATTTATAACACAGGATTTATAAAGAAGTATGATTTGATAAATATCACATCTATATGTCCTATGATAGCTAGTTAATGCAAAATGTTCAAGCCTAAACAAATTACTACATTGTTTGCATCGCCGGAAATAATCAGCTTAAACAACATTGAAAAATGTATGTCCTATACTAATATTATACTCTGAAGAGTTTGTTTGAACGCGTTTATCTCAGGAACTACTGAACCGATTTTGAAACTTTTTTCACTAATAAGAAGCATTACTCCTGAATTCTATAGACTATCCCGGAAAAACTTTGTCACCCGTAGGCAAAAGCTAGTCAGTTATAAAACGGTCAAAACCGCTACAATAGACAACTTAAGTTTAAAAATCCATCACATTACCTGAACGTGCGCGGAAAGCGACCCGGTAACAATGTTACTACCACTCGAAACTGGATTGTGGAAACTCCGCGTCGAGGTTTGCGACTAATTGCTTTACGTCACTGTGGTCGGAGCCTATTTGTTTTAAAGACGTGTTTCGTTCTGCCTTTTGATTCGTAGCATGGTTGATAAAGGCAATGGTGGGTCTAGTCTTGGTCAAATCACTTTATTGCTTAGGCTTACAGCGGTAATTTGATCAAGCAATTTAAAAATAATGATTTTTCTTGTGAACAATTCTTTTTTAAAAAAATATGTGTGTATTCTTTGTGAATTATCGCTTGCTTTAACAGTGAAGGAAAACATCGTGAGGAAACCTGCATACCTCAGAAGTTCTCTTTAGGAATTTCGAAGGTGTGTGAAATCCACCAATCCGCACTAGGCCAACGTGGTGAAATAAGGCCTAATCCCCCTCAGTAGTAGAGGACGCCCGTGCCCAACAGTGGGACAGTACTTATATAATACAGGGCTGATATTATTATTATTGTTATTTTGAACAAGAGATACTTGCATTGTTTTAACTGCTGACATCCGGGCCTATATAAGTTGTTTTCGCGGATAACCTTTACTGTAAAATCCGCCATTATGGCCGACGTAGAGTTTCACGATATGCGATTGATATTAATTGTAGTCATGATAGTATTCGATTTATAAGCGGCGATAGTGCATTCGGGAGTGGAATAGACTGCCGAGATGAAGGTCCGACGTCAGGAGGTTCAAAACTCAAGGTCACGCATCTCAGACTTCTGAAGCTATATGGATTATCGATTGCTCGGTGAAGAAAAACATCGTGAGGAAACCTGCATACTTGAGAAGTCCTTTATAGGAATTTTGAGGGTGTGTGAAGTCTGCTAAGCCGCACTAGGCCAGCGTGGTGAACTAAGGACTGAGTAGAAGTAGAGGATGGCCATGGCCAAGAGTGATAGTATATAATACAGGGCTGATATTATTCAATATTCCAACCTACTCATCCAGCACGCTACTCACTTGCCCGTACGTCATAACTATTTGTATTTTCGACTAAAACTTTCCTTCTCTAACTTTAACTGACCTAGTTTAACTGGAGTTTTGTTCGGAATCTGTTTTTAGATTTGTTTTTTCGATAACTGAAATGGGGTCAATATTTAACTTTTGATTGCGAAAGAACCTTACCGGATAAACGCAAAATTAATGACTGTCGGGTGTATTTATCTTTACTAGCTTCTGCTCGTGGCTTCACTCGCGTAGAAAACATACACACACAACACGCATTTATCTTCGAAGGGGTATACAGAGGCGCAACCTGGGCACCCACTTTCGCCAAAGATGTTCCGTCCCATGATGTGATAGGACGCGAACCTATCGCCATATCGGGCACAAGACACCGGACTGATACTGAACAGAAAACCTAAATATCACTTTTCCCGGCCCGAGATCCGAACCCAGGACCTCAGAGCGCTGTCGTACCGCGCATGTAGTACAACTACGCCACTGAAGAAGCCACAGAACACACGAGATAAAAATATGCTTGTAGCGCAAATTAATGATGTAGCTACGTCAGTGAAAGGATTTTTAGGATCAGATCATAGGTTCCAGAGTTTTATACAGAAATATAATCCCTTCAGTTCTACATGAATCTAAAATAAGGATGGCGAATCACTGGCAAATGACAGACTTCAAGCACGTCAATAATTAGAATAAACTTAAATTAAATAGGGAATATTTTGAATAATCGCATAAACTATTTTATAATTAAGATCTAAAGAAAGATCGCGAGAAACAGGGATGGCGAATCACTGGCACGTGACGAATATCAGGCACGACTATTATTGAAGTAAACGTAAAGAACGAATATTTAGATTAATCGCACGAAATATTTTATAATTGTGATAAGATTGCCAGAAAAATGAGAGCCAAGAAATGGGGCTGACCCTGGATGGTACGTTATATCCAGATGATTATTTTTTTCATAAATAATGGCACTTGATCCATAAAGGTTCGCTATCACTAATCTATATTATGTAAAAAGGCGACAATATAATGCTTAGTAAAAGACTGATCAATACGTCAACAGGGTTTGATGTACAAGTAATTATGATATCTCGAAGATTTGCGTTATTAGGTAATTTTTCTCACATCCCCCGATGCTAGGCATCCATCAGCCGAGATAAGGCCAGATTACCGGCGTCGTTACCTCCGAGCTGATCGATCAATGACTCCATTGTAAAGCACTGGAAATAGCAAGTAATTAAGGTTTAAATTCCATTGAAACTTTAGAGTATTAAAATTGAACAAATGTGGTAATCGTGAAATATTTTTAAACTCTGTCACAAAATAATTATGGGTAAACTTATTTAAAATAGGAATTTCATTAGTTGCAAGAAGTTAAAGTTTTTAATCCAATTTTTTTTTATATAATTTCGGCTAGGACAATGTGACCTCACTGCATCTGATGGTAAGTGAAGTGGAGTCCAATTTAATGTGGACTGACGACAGATGATTAGCCCTCGACAGTTGACACAATTATGCCGGCCTGTTAGAACCGGATATACACAGGCTGATCCCGGAACGCGACACACTTACGTGAGCCATTCTAGCTGATTTTAATACCTTGTGTACGGTGGTCGCTATCGGGCGGATATAAATATCCTACCACCTGCAAATATACCAGATCCTTCGATAATTTGCGAAATTTTCTATTTACTTAAAAACAAAGCACTACTTACACTTAGACACCAACCTAAACGACGGCTTTTATTGAATTTCATAATACGAAGATTATGAATGAAGTGACGACAGCTGTGCACGTACGGAAATAGACTGTGCCAGACCGTGGGACCCCCGCACGGAGCATGCAAACATGTGCTACACTTGATATCTGATAAAAAATTAACATTTGTTCAATAGGGTTAGTTGGTTATTAAAATAAAAACAGCTGAGTGATGTAATTAGTTTGTTTGGAATAGCCTCAATTACTTCTTGGGAGTGTTTCACAATCTATTTAAACAGATTATTTGAAAAATATAAGTGTAGAAGTTCCACAGACCTCGTGGCAATGAGCGAGTGAATTATTTTCTTATAAATTATATGTTATTGTTTTATTACAATGGTAATTAGGAATGTTTGTGCGGGAACATGTATGGTAATGCCTGGTACGTAAAGGTTGCCCTTAATGTTTTTTCATGATATAAGAACTATAAAGAAATCCGAAAAATAAATTTATTCTGATTATTGCCCTATAGAATTAATGCAAGTAATTATCCATTCTTATTTTCTGTTTATAATCTGGGAAATCTTTATGATTATTTTTTTGGACTCCCAAATTGTTTTACACACACGCCTTTTATCTTCAAGGGTGTAGGCAGAGGAGCAACTGGTGCACCTACGAGAAGACGAGCCTATCACCATTTGGGCACAAACTCCAGAATCCTGGTTGTCACTGAGAAGAAAAACCTAATATCATTTTGCCCGACTCGGAGATCAAACCCGAAACGTCATCACTAGTTGTAACGTAACATAACTACGCCACCGAGACTGACAAATTATTTTAATATAATAATTAAACAGTGAAAATATCGTTTATATTTCATCATTCTTTTCTTATATTCACTACTAGCGACCCGCCCCGGCTTCGCACGGGTGCAATGCTGACTATTTAATGGATGTTATTATACATATAAACCTTCCTCTTGAATCACTCTATCCATTAAAAAAAACCGCATCAAAATCCGTTGCGTAGTTTTAAAGATTTAAGCACACATAGGGACAGAGAAAGCGACTTTGTTTTATACTATGTAGTGATATATAGTTAGAAGTTAGAACGGATTTTGTTTTACAAAACTCTAATAATTTTATTTGTTTATTTGCAGGTACGTTGTGTAAATACCATCACTAAGCTATATATGGTAAGTTTAACATAAATCTTTATAATTGAGGAAGTTTCGGTCCAGTCTGTTACTTAATAAGTTTAGTCTAGCATCCATTGGTAAGAGATTTAAAGGTCTCAAAAGCGATGTCGGTTTACGAAATTACGTAGGCAGTAGATCGCAAGTGTAAGACCAGGTACCATCGCAATGTCTATTTCTGTCGTCAAGCAATATTCTGCAATGTTAATAGGCATTCTAGTGTAAATACTAGGTACCTGAATGCTGATTTCGTAACAAGACAAACATTTTAGCTATATTTATTACATACAAAGCATCTATGAATGCGTATATTACAATAGCTGCCTAAGGCATTAAAATAAATATATCTTTATCTTTATGATATCACTAACATTACGGAATATCATAGACATAATTGATAAATGTATATAGATAGATCTGTGGCGAAGGGCTAAATATTCTGAATAGGAACCTGACAACATTTAAGTACTATTAAAATATAAATAACATTCAAATCGTTTTAATTATAATTAGATTTATAAATGACGAAAAGGAAGCCGGCAGGAATCAGTTTATATCTCTTCACTACTGGTTGATATTTATTCGCGCAAACAAGAATACATTACACCCGATTAATAGCGTGTAAAATCACAATAAACACTTCAAAAAACCAATTCAGCCAAAATTCAATACACATCCAAATTATTTAGTATACAGTACTATTATCGCCAAAACCGTAATATTTTACCCCTCTTAGGGGCGCAACAAAGAGGCCAAATAAGTTGCGCCCTCACTCGGCGAAGGGCGTCTCAGTGAGGAACTGGCATTCGCGCGGCACGCTCGTCTGTACGAGGAACGGTCTCGAAGTGGTAGTGACTTGACGTGTTCAGTGATTTTCAAAACGAAGGAACAATAAGGAGTAAAAATTATTTTATATCAATTTTTCAAGGTGATTTTTTTTGTTTACTCGGTGTGAAAGGTTTGTGTGCGGTTAGGGAATTGTTTGGTGAGTGTGTTGGTGTTATGAATGCGGTGTGAGGAAACGTAGATAGTTTTAGGGGTTGTTGTCGTTTTTGAACTATCAGGGTTATGACTAATAAAATAAACAAACAAAAAATAGGAATAAAAACAATTCTACTCTAAATTTTTCCTATGAACAAATTGTTTTCGTAAAATATTTTTATGAATGATATTTAAAGGAACTAATTATTATTTTCAAAAATATACGTTAATTTAATTTACCAAAGATCTATTTTAAGCCGTTCTAATGTAAAGTTAACCATTTTATTTATTTAAATATGTTCGAAACAAATTCAATTCTCAGCTGTAATAGAAGTTTTAAACAAAAAACACACCCATTGTAGTAGATTGTATAAAACTAATATATATATAATAAACAACATTTTAGTTATATGTAATAAACATATAAATTAATTCATTACAAATAACACGTAACTAGCTCAGACATAAAGTTCATAACCCAAGTTTATCCCTCAGGGCATAGCACGTATTTGGTGTCATAGTACTGAATATGCTAATTCTGGACGTAGACTAGGCAATAACGAACCTAGCATTCTAGGTATATTGTTTGGGTCTAATTTTACGACTAACGCGACAAAAACATAATTTAATTTACCATGAAACGAACCTAGTATTCTAAGTATCTTATTTGGGTCTACTTTTACGACAAAAATGACATTTTAATTTACTATGAAAATTATTATTTTTTATGTAAATTCTTGCTTATAGGTAGGCAGAAGCGACAAATCAAGCGAAACATTATTAATTAACTAACAAACTACAACTAAGTTTACATTAAAAAATATGACAATGTACAAATATATTTCAATGTCAGATCGTAAAAACTAACCCCCGCTTGTGGGTTTGTCCAGGGGTCGCAACCCTTCATTTCAAGTATTTTATACTAGTGATATCGATCGGTCCACTGTTGTGATAAACGTCACGGGTAACAATCTGTTCAAAATGTTTTGAAATGAGCTTGGAATAGATTGAAGGAAACTAATAGTTTAGTGATGATTTCTTAGATAAATAGCGTGTCTCGTATTTTCTTTTAAACCGAATAAAAAAAGGGAGGTTCTCAATTCGACACGTTTTTTTTTTATGTTAGACCACGCATTACTTTTTACAGAGTAAACCAATTTTGATAATTATTTTTTAATGGACAGGTTATATTCCGAAATTGGTCCAATAACAATTTTGAACAAATATTCTAACCCTAAGGGTAAAAAAATACAAAATATTTTTAACCAAAAAAAATGTTTGTTAGGCTAGGCATAACTTTATATTTTTATAACTAAAATAGCGTCTAATTTTATTTCTATGAGTGTTGTTATTGAATATCCTAATATCTGTATTAATTAATTATTTTCTTGCAAAAAGTTATAGTTAAAATGTTATGTACAGCAAAATATTTTGATATTACTTTGTGACTTTGTTTATAAAACATGGTTACTAGAATTGAAGTTCGATTTTCAACTTTATTTCATTCTATTTAGAAGCGTTTATCAAATATGATAGAGGAACCATGCGGTCTAATCTATTTGGAATCAAAATATTGTAATTACAAAATTATGTAAGAGTAAACAAAAATGTGTCATACTTTGAAAATAAAAGAACATGAGTAAAAATACCTTCATTTTTATTTGATGTTACTTATAGCGTACCCTTGTTAAGTTTATTGCTTCCATGATCTATTAGCATTATAGCCCAAACGGCGTAATCATGCCATAAACCATTATAAGAATTATTATTATAGTTAGAATGTACAGACAATGTCTAAATTCTCCTGTAATACCACAATTTTTAAAAGAATAATTTAATTTGATTAGTTTCTATATTCTACGTAAAATCTTTTTTTTTTCTATGTATATATAGTTTAATCAATTTTCAAGTAGGTATATTATCAGAATTATAAAGCAAATGATTATTAATTGTTTTGACTGTCCCGAAATGAATTTAACTATTGCCGGTCTTAACTTTTTAGGCGTTTCTTCCCTTATAAGGTGCAGTGAAGCCACATTGCCGTGCTTTCAATGAAAAAAAAAACTTTTTTTGTTAATACTCATTCGTATAAAAACTATTTCTAGTAAGGCAACTATTAAAATAAATATGACGTTACTAAAATTTTTGAGTTATCCCATAAAACCACAACTGGACAGTAAAACTATCCATAAGATGCAGACAACCAGCCAGCCAACTGGAGACAGCATGGCTGCAGTTATCTAAGTAATAAAATCAATGGTTACATAACCGAGTTGAATGCAGGTCGATGCGACCGATGAGTCACTGGTTTTATCGCATGCACTGTTGCCGAGGGGTCTGTATGCACTCTGCTCTATACGCTTAGATTTGCGATATGTACTCTATGGTTCATGCTGTTCGAATTTTAAATTTTGTATTAACAGTTTCTAAACTAGATATTAAATATGTTGTTCCTCTTTGGTACTAATTTATGTGATTCGAATTTTAAAATGAACTGTTCCGAAAGCATTTATTACATAATAGCAATTAAAATTAAATCTTGATTAACAAAATACAGCATGACTGCACTGTATTCATACATTATACAATTGATGCATAATTTGAAATCGATAAACAAATTTTATTTGATCCGATTAGGCAACTAAGCAAATAAAAAAAAAAGGTGACAACCAATTCCAGTACTTAGGTTTTGCAATACTTACAGTTTCGTCACAACTGGTCCATTGATAACATTGATTCATGCGCCTGTTCGCCCACGTGCCGTGGGCGGTCTGAATGAAAACGAGATGTGCTTTTGCCCATAGCGGGAGTTGGATTGTGTAACCATTTCGCAAATACGATGGGCTTGAATCACCTTGGCGGGTTTTATTTATAAACAATTCCAAATTAAAAAATTGGAACTGGTAAATACTTTTTAATTAATTGGGTTATGATATAATATCTCGTATGCCAGGATTTAAAAAAAATGATAATTTTTTTTTAATCATCATTGTTTGTGGATTGTTACAAATCTATGTTCTCCGATGGTTAATTTATATACCTACTAAAGCTTTACAAAACCAAATTATGTTTTAGATAACTCTAGACATTTAGGTTAGAAAATAAATATTAACTTTAGACGGAAAATATTCAAATGTATAATTTAATGAGATATTAAAGTGGTTGAAATTATAAAGTGTCTGGGCAAGTGTGAGGCGCCTGCGGGCAATACCGACAACCTGCAAGCGTTGTTAATAACATGGACCAAACTTAGTCCGAGCGAAGCCTTGTACTCAAATGAAGTTTAATATATTGACGTTAGTAACACCAGAATATTGTAAATTGACAGAGGAAATTTTAATTTTTATTTCGAAAGGCAACTGTTATTTTGACGAAATTACACGAGCTTTATAAAATTTTCTGCTTTTTAGTTGTCTTGAATAAATTTTTCAGTTAAAATTTAAGTGAATACCATTCTGAATTTATTAAAATATTTACATAAATGTCAAGACAATCCAAATTATGTAGAATAAAGTATCCATTTTATTAATTAGCAACTTATGTTTTTGTTTATAACTAAAATGTTTTTGTATGTTAATCTAAATATTTATTATTTATTTTATTTATGTTTAAAGAATAAACAAAGTTACACGTTGAGAATTGTAGATAAATAAGTATGTTAATAATTTATACATATTATAAAACAAAGTCACTTCTGTATGGCTGTATGTTATCGATTTTCTAAAAATATACTGAACGTACTTACTAAAAAAAATATGAGTGGAAACATTATGAAAATAATAAGTTACAAAAGGTAGTCTTTTGATTGAATACAGTATGACATGAATAACTTACAAAAGATGTTCTTCTACTAATAGAAAAAACTATGTCATAAATTCTTATGAATATAAAACGAATTAAATCGTCTCTACTAAGTAAAATGATCAAGAAAACAAATACTATTGTAGACAATAAATACTGAAGCGGGCAGGTATTCTGCAAGGCGAATGAACGAAATTAAATGTTTTGAATTAATGAGAATGAATGGAACGATTGGTGACTAAGCGGATTCAATCTTTTTAGATAATTGCAAGAGTATTGTATTTTCATTCCGTTAATTATTATTATTGATGTACTATCTGTGATGATTTTAAGTGATTTGATATCCAAGTTATAAATATATTTATAGTAGATATATGCTTATACATATCAAAATATTAAGAGGTTTTGAAGTGAGAGCGGAGGTGGTAATTTAGAATAGAAGGGTTTTTTTTTTCAAATATCTTGTATGTATGTTATATTGTCCTAAATAATTTATATCATGTAGTAATTGTCCTAATACTAATACAGACCAATAACAGTTACACCTAATACTTCATGATCTTTAAGAGTTTGTCAAACATGCTTCGCAATTAAATAATACGTAGAAAACTTTATGGTTACCAAAATAAAAACCATTTTATAGGTTAGATTTTCGTATAAATCGTACATGCTAGTATGGATGTGTGAGTGTTTTTTTTTTTTTTATTTAATTGTGCATTGGAACTAAACCAAACATTTTTCCTTTCAGCTCTTCCACAATATTGACCATAAGACTAATTTAAAAAACTGTGTTCAATTACTAAGTTTAAGACATTTGTGATAGTGAAGAAAGTTCGTCTGTGTCCTTAATCGTGCCAAATATTTGTTCAATCGTTAATTAATCTTCGGACTAAAATCGACTGTATGTGTACGGAATAAGGTACAAGTTTGCATAGAAGTTGTTGGGAGGACTGGCATTAATGGCTACGGATGGGCACCAACCTATCTAAATTGAACAAGACCAGAGTCTCCGGTGTAAATCATGTTAGTATCATATTTTTCTAAATTTTACGTAGATTGTGCTTCTATTTTTTGCCGCTTTTATAATACGAACTTAATTTTGAATTTGGAACGTATTCTTTTTTATTTAAATAGACTATGGATTTACAATTTTAATAATTTATTTTGTGTAATTTTTTAGACTTGGAACTAGTTTCGGTCAATATATTGTTATTATTTTGGTATTTTCTATAAGGCATTAATGCTTTGCATCTAAGTACATAAAACTAATGCATTAAATAATAATGTTTCACAGGCTACTCACATCCATTTATTATTAAATAATTTACATGAATTTATCCGAAACAACAAAACTTGCAAACAAAATATGATGCATATACATAACAGCTTGTTACGGAATAATCCTAACCAGGGAATAAATCCACACTTTATTGCGGGTATTTCCGCCTCTCTGATACATAACCATTAAAAAGAGAGTTATTTGTTTGGCCCAACAGCTTGTAAATCAATGTTATTCGTCGACATTTTTTCCTCGATATAAAATGAAGAAAATGTTGCGACATTCCAAGTACTCTTTGAACTCGTTATTTGAAACTTGAAAGGGCGGAATTTGACGTTTCGTATCAAAGTGTTGTCTCAAAAATGCAAAGTATCTTTGTATGGTGAATTGATTTGTATTGTAGTTTTAGTTGAAGAATCATTGTCATTTTATACATACACACAAAATGCACATACTCACGCCATTTATCCCCAAAGGTAAATGTGCTGTGTATATTTCGTCCCATGATGTGATAGGTGACTAGCCTAAGTGTGTATAAACTCCAAGCGCCGAGCTGATGTTCACTTCAACTGATCGACTCGGGATTGAACCTGAGACCTTAGTACTGCCGTCGCACCGTGATACAACTATGCCATTGAGGCAGTCTTTATATATTAAGTAAAAATGATAACATTATTCATAAATAACTGACAAAAAGTTGGTATATTTTTTATATAAGTAAGTTAATAAGGTTTCATTCATTTCGAAAACACATTTTTTATTCTTAATCCAACTTACACAAAATATTCGAAATAAATACGCTATATGCACAATTATTAAATTACCACCACCTATTACATAGCATTGAATTGCAAATTAGCTTTCGACGCCTGACCGGTCATAATATTCAAGCTCTAGGCACGCTGATAGATTTTACTAACATTAGCTTTGTTTAGTGCACAATAAACTATTTAGCAGTGGCGAACGGTCCCTAAAACCGGATTCCTATCGGCTTCACTTTTGTAATTTATATAAGCTAAGTATTGAAGTCAATGATATAATTATTAACAAATAAATAATTATTATTTATCATTAAACTGGATTTCTATCGGCTTCACTTATGTAATTTAGCTAACTATTGAAATAAATTATATTAACATATAAATAATTAATATTTATAGTATAGTCTGCTAAAATCGAATTATAATTAGTGTTAGTACCAAAATTGTGTCGGCTTCCCTTTGTGAAAATTTCACCCTTTGTCACCGGTATTTAGTACTACCATCAGAAAATTGGCTTGCTCGTCTCGTCATATTGATAAAAAAGATCTTAACAGGCTTGTCAACTAGGTGTATGAACGGCTTCCTTGTCTGATTTATTTTTTTCTTTAAAAAAACTTAATATTTAGTGTTGTGAAACATTTGTTATATACAGGGTCATTTTAACACCGCGTTACTTAATGAAATCACATACTTATCTACTTGGGTATAACACTTTACAATAAATTACTTGAGCCGTAGATGTAAAATAAATGTATGTTTCGAACAAAATAAATATTAATAAAAAGAAATTTTAATTTACGCGCCCTAAAGCCACTACTACTACTCTAAGAGAATTCGTGGCAGCGGCAACATCATACTTTCAGTCAGAAATACACTCACGCACACGCCATATTCGCATTAAACTACAAAATGATCAAAAAATCAGAAAACCAAGATTCTTCGTGAAAATATTAGTTATTAATGGATGATTTTTGACACAATGTCAGCAAAGGTGAAGACGAGTATGTGGTTTAATTTAGTAACGCAATGTCAAAATGACCTTGTATAAGAAAATATTTAGGGTTGTGCAGTATAATATCCTAACATATTACATAATCAAACCCCGTAACAATATTAATGTCTGTCCGCTGACGTTTGTACAATCGTCCATCATCGCTGATCAAGCAATTTGCTAAATTATAACGTCATCGCTTTCACGTCAAGTTCACAATCATTCATCATGACACGTGCTGCTTGATTGATTTCAGTTGTGTAGTTTAGGGAAGAGTAATGCAATAATACAATTACTTATGTATTTTTTATTGTAAATAAACAAGTTTTGTTTACTGTTTCATTGGTTACAAATTACAAGCAAATTAAAAGTTAGTAATATACAGTCTTATAAAAATTTTGCAAAGCTACGCTTAGTTGAAACATAAATTTACTCGATCAGCTGTAAGTCAAAACCCGCCATTTTGCCTCTTAATAAGGTTTAAACTTGGAACCGGTGCTGTTTTTGACAGCTTTTTAAATAATTCTTAACCACGATTTTTAAGACTGATAATTTAATTTAATACGTAAAGTATTTACCTCGTGGTTTATTTTTATACGGTTAACTCTAAAGAAACTGTATTTCTTTAAAAGTAAAACTTTTAACTTTCTGACTCATAAATAATATTTATGCAAAAAATGACTGGATTTGCGTAAAAAATGTATTTACGTTCTGAGATTCCTATCTATGTTTATTCTTGAAGAGCGAAACAACTCTATACAATATAATCTTTATAATAAACCCACTGAAACCTTGTGACAAAAACCTCCAACAAAAATACCATTCCATAAATAAAATTTCAAAACAATAACCGATAGACAACACATTTCAAAAAAAGAACAACGATCCACTAAGTAGTAGCAAATAAAGAAAAAAACACCAATGTTTACCCAATCAAAGGGAGTTACAACATAAACAAGATAAAAAGATCGGCGCCGACCGGCCGGCCAATCCGATCGAAGGAGCGGCCGCGACGACTTCCGGAACAAGCCGGCAGAACTCAATATCCGAAAGAGAGATATTCGATTACCCGTTTACGCGAGGCCGGATTACCCGCTACCCCACTGGGTTATGTTCAAAACTTCTGTGCGGTTATGTTATTTTATTTGTTGTATCTAAATTTGTTTTTACTGGTCGAGTTGTTTCCGGTTTTTCGTATATTTCCTCTTTTTATACAATTTGCTGATTTAAAACTATAAATATATATTGTACTGGTGGTAGGTTTCTCGTATATTGTGAGATTCCGCCTGAGTAGGTACCTCCGCAATGTCTATTTCTTCCGCCAAGCAACATTGTGTAGTCACTGTTGTCTTCCGGTTTGAAGGACATTGTAGCCAGTGTAACTACTGGACATAATAAGACTTAATATGTCTCAGGATAGGCGAGCCCAGTGGAATACCGAACAATACTTTGTAATTCAAGATGTTTTGGATGGTGTATTACTGTTTTTGGGTGGTCATATCGCTTACTATTAAGCGAATGGCAAGGTCGTCTCGTCATTCAAAGAAATAAATATAATACAATATATCTCTGAAACCGTAGAAACTACTTTACTGTTTAATTATAATCACCAACATTAAAATAATGCCGTTTTTGAACTAGGGTGCCTGTTCATTATAAGACAACACGCAAAATTAATATTTGCAGTACATTTTCATTAATTAACCGCGTTCCCCTAAAAAAACATTATCAACCAAGTGTCAACCCTACGTGCGCGGAGTATTGCACGCTATTTCTAATTGGTTATAGTAAATGAGTGACGGCGAGATCAAAGCGCGTATATCCAATATAATGTCAGTGGTTGTGACGTCATGACAGTAGGGCTGTGTCTTATTACATTAGGATAATGCGAATCGGATAATGCGATGAGTGGAATTATATTACTATTGGCGATATTTGGCTCATGAATGTTGAACTCTACGCGTTATGTTTATCTTTTACGTATAAGAATAATAAGTTGGAAAACATATTATCTAATTGAATATGCAATTTGGTAAAGGGCACAAGTCCGATAATATAAATAGTTCAGGAAATGGAAACTTTCTAAAGTAGCGTAAAAAATAAAAAATATTTTTGGGTAATTTGGGTTCAATTAGCAATAAAAAATTACAGAAGATTTGTTGTTATTTGTTATGAGATGTACATTTCTCGATATAGATCTAGATATTATATTTGTGAGATGGGCCGTTTTCGAAATTGCATATTCAATTAATTCAGTGCCAGTTGTAATTAATTGTTAAATTATTTTTATCTTGTAGTACATAAAAACCAACCATTTAAAATAAGAATAAAATAAAGCTTTCCCGAATTGCTGTATCGGCAAAACAACATATACCATCAGTATTTATGTTTTCCAGTCTACTAACAAAAAACTATCAGACACCCAACATTCACAAATATCAAGCAATCCCACGCGGCGCGTCCATTTTTTGTGAAATTTAAATATAAATTCGGCGGATGCGCCGCTGGAGCGGCTCTCCGTTCCTGCCGGCCATGCATGATGTATAAATGCATTGCGCCGGACAAACAGAAAGGGTGCAGACCGCGTATTGATTTACAACACGGGTTTTATAACGTCATTATAGTTTAGGGGTTTGGTGTTGAAGTAAAGATGGGGTAGATAGGAATGAATTATGTTGATAAAGGAGGTTTTACCTGTTTTTTTTTCTTTGGTGTACCAACTTTTACTAATTACTGTGATAAAAGTGGCCAGTGTTAAAAGATATTATATTTTATAATTATGAGGTAGATATGTTATTAGAAAGCTCGATGTCAAAACTCGCAATTGTCCCAATTAGGACTACATAAACTATGCGTAAATGACAATTATTAGCTTTTTTATCCCATTTAACAACTGCTGTCGATTAAAGATAATATAGACCTTAAATATGACCAAAACATGTCGTGGAGTATATAAATAAATATTTATTCATAGAAGAAACTGTCCACACTTTTTCAGGCTTAGCCATTAGCGATATTGTTCTGAAGAAAAAAAAATCTTTTGACAAATTGAATCACCCACTAAAATACGTACTAAAATCAATTCCGAAATCAAATAGAGAAGAACAATCAAAGACCCCTAGTTTCACACAATAACAATAGTTCCATTATGGGAGAATGGCAAAAAATCGCCATGTCGCGCAAAATCCAATACAGTCCACGCCATTTCAGTGTCCGGTAACGCGCATTTTTTTATTTAATTCTGCAAATCCACCCTTGTTTTGTGGGGAGCTGTGACTGTGTTACAAGTTGGGAGAGAGAGCGGTTTTAGGTTCGGTATAAAAAAAAGGGATAAAAATAAATAAAACTATTTTTAGGCAATTTATCGCGGTTAAGATTTTTATTAAAATCCGGAAAACTTGATCATTTCAGTTTCAGTTAACATTCGCGTAAACTTATGAAACAATTATAAAAATAAATATTTTTGTAATATCAACAAGGCCACTCTAATGTAATGTAACTTTTAAAAAAAAAATAATAAAAATAACTTTTGCAGTTCATTAGTCAAGTTCTTATTTTGAATGAGAAGGCGCAAAATCTGCTCACATTTTCGATCGTTTTTTGTCTCTTTAAAATAATCAACACCGTTCTAAAACATGGCAAGGCATCGCCTCTAATTCACCGCCATCTCTTACAATTTACGACGATTATAACTTAGGGCCAGAAGAAATCAATACATTTAACTGCGTTTGATACGTTTACACTGAAATGATTAAATTAATTCCCTCAGGAACCAATTTGTTTTGATCCCAAACGTTGCGAACTTCTAATTGTTTTAAAGTCTGGCAAGTTTTGGGCTATTGAAACTGACAATTATAATTAATAACAGATTATTAGTTATTGAAAGTTTTGGACCTTTTCCCAATAAGGGAAAATGGATTCAACAATTTATAATACCTCTTTATTGCCATTTCTATAACGGATACTACAGACGTATCTGCATCATAAAATTTCGTCAGATTTAAAATAATTTGTTTTTTCCTGTTTTATTAGTTACATTATAAACGTCTGAAACATTCAAATACGTACACTTACCGAAATATGAAGGAAGAAAATTAATCTCGCAGAGGAAAATTTAACATTTAAATATTTCTTACAAAGTGGAAAATGAACATTGGAAATCTTATTGGAATACTCGAGTGTACCGAGACATGAATATGCATTTACAATAACGAACTCGCAATTAACATGAAAAAGAACTGAAGAAACTTTTGATGTCACAAATATGAGCGTATTTACCAGTGGCGAAGCGTCCATAGAACCCAATTCCTACCGGCTTCCCTTTTAGGTTTATTTCCGATTATCTTTTTTTTGTTTTCTGTTAATTGGGCGCGATATGTAACTAAGGCTAAATTCTTTTTACCTCGGGTTACCTTTTGAAAAATTTCACTCTTCGCCACTAGTACTTACCAATATTTTGTATTTGTTCGCGTCGTCCTTACAACGCGATTCCTACCGGCTTCCCTTTTAGTTTTATTTATGTTTGTCTTATATTTTATTTTTGGTAAATAAGGTATTTTTTTTGCCTCGGATTACCTTTTGAAATATTTTCCCTTTCGCCACCGTTCGTTATTATCGCCTAAATACCTGTTAATAGGGCGATCTGGAAATCTTTGTAGAAGGCCCATGTTCAGCAGTGGACATATTGCGTCTGATGATGGTAATGATGAAATACCTATCACAAATGAGGGTATTTATATTGATTCTTCGAGCCGGATTCTTTATGAAATAAAATGAAGTCTCATATTGGGTACAAGAATACACCCATAATAACTATGAGGTTAGGTTAATGAGTAAAGTTAAAATGTTTCTTTACTTATAATTACTTATCATGAAAGCATCATATATTAAAACACCATAACAACCATAGGAGTTTTTATATTTTTGTAAGATATTAGTTCATGTGGCTGGTCATCATGATAATAATAAAGTTAAGTACTGCTGCAACTAGTAAAGATAATGAAATAACTAAACAGACCAGCTCAGCACAGACAAAATCTTGCAGAAAGCCGATATAAGGAAGCATTGTCTTTACATTTAGAAAAGTCGGGGAGGGAAGATAAGACTTCCAAATCTCCAAATTTCCTTTAAATATCGACACATTCTCCATCATTATTGGTATCAATGTATTTACCGTCAGGTGACCAATAAAATCTAATCAGAAATGATTATGAAAATAAAACACCGGCCGTTAATCTTAATGTCTACGATAGACTCGACAGTTTTATGGTGGACATGTAAATCGTCGGCCGCTGCCCACCCCCGGTGGCCGGAAGATTTATGCACATTCGGATCGCGATACCACGATAAAATGATACTGTATTTAGAATTGGGCTTTTTGATAGTACCATGTTAGATTATGTTCTATGTATGTAGAGAATAAGGCAAAAATAGGTAGGAATCGTCTCATCTTTACCTTTGTTAACATCGTGCCTAAAATTATTTGTGAACAACATATATTTTCCCAAAAAATCCTGGTTTTCATTTTCAGATTTTTGGTGTTTGAGTAATCTTGTAGTTTAGTGCGAATATGGCTTGTGCGTTACTGCATTTCGCGAAAGTGTAAAGTTGCCGCTGCGACGAATTCTCTTAGAATAGGCATTAACACGCGTAATATTAAAAATACTATTTTAATATTCCTTTTGTTCTATGCTTAAACTTCTTTATTTAACATTTACGGTTGGGGTAACTTATTGTGAAGAGTTATTTCCAAAAAGATGTTATGTGTTTTCATTTCGCAACGCAATGTCCATTTAATATAAATATTCATTTCTGGTACCAAAAGTTGCAATCATTATGTTCCGCCTTGAAGAACATCTAGACATTCTTAAACCAGGATCATTAAAGTTTTAATTTATAAATACATTGCATAAAATCTTAAATATTAATTAGAGGGCTTCGAATTCCACTATGAAATGAGCACGTCCTACTGAGGATTCTTTTCCAAATAAAATTGACAAATATTTCCATTGTAATACAAAAATCAGCCAATTACATTCCTAAATAGCTACTCAAATATTCATACTAAAGATTAAATAGGGTGATGTGGGGTTTAAAAATCGCTGACGTGACGTCATCAAGGGCAATTAGCGGAGGAGGTTGGGGACTCACTTAAGTGCACTTATTAGTAATACTGGCAGGTTATCGACTGAAGCATTAATACTGCATATGTGACGATAGTGCGAGTAGTGAAAATATTTACTTTATTGTAATGATTTCTTATGTTTACGCGAATGTTAGACATTTAAATTAAACTATTTTACGGATTTTATCGCGGTTTTAATATTTTACTTTTCTCCCGACGTTTCGAACACTTTGCAGCCTTCATGGTCACGGGGGGGACTCAAGGCTGCAGTCTTCGAAAAATAGTTTAATTTAAATTACTTTATTTTATTTTTATTATACTTGACTGGTTCACAACTATCAATAACTAACAAATATAGGAAGATATGAACTCATTAAGCCAATTACGAGCCTCCGCAGATAATTGACAACTTAAAATCTTTCTTCGTGTCATTTGAATAGTATACATTATAATGACCTGATATTGTACATATTTGATCAGAATTTGAAAAAAATGCATTGTCAATTTATAGTTCTTCTTCGTTGCAATTGAACGAAAAATTTATACATTATAGTAATCAGACATTGTATATATTTAATCCTTATTTGAAAAGACTATAAATTATTATTTAAGCTCTAATTGAAATTAGTAAACTTCAAAATTACCTTCTAAAACAAATCAATAAATACATTATCCCTCAAAACAAAACCCAGACAGAAACTTCTTATACTGTCAAATATCCCCAATAACAAATGATATAGCCGATGTCTCCAAATTATGAAAAATGCACTCAAAGGATATTGTCAATTTGTGAACTCAAACACAAGGCCATTGTTTTTGTCAAATGGTTACTCGTTAAAAACAACCAGCGGACCGTGAGCGTCTCCGCTAAAACCCATCGCCTTGTTTAAGCCACTCGCTGAGTTTGGATTATGTAGGGTTGGAAAAAACGGTCTTAGGAGTTGATGAACTTTAAAAAACAAATATTTCAGGGTTCTTGGTGCATAAATGCAAAAAAGTCTCAAAATTTTTGCACATTTTTGTGAAGCTTTAAACTATAAACACAGTTTTCATCAGAGTTTCTGTTAACATAACTAATAATTCTTTGGACGAACTATATGTACTTTTTTCTTAGATTAATATTATTCCATGGCAGTTTATTAATCCCAACAATACAAAAGAACTAAATATGCGTAACAATTATAATAAACAATTTTAAACCTAATCGATCTAGCCTTGAAAAATTTTTTTTCATTTATAAACCAAACACCTTTTCTGTTATTTATTCAACAAAAAATGCCTTTTCTCCTGTTTCTTTATTATGCAATTAATCATGTCCTTTATCCTGTGGGTACTATTTCACTGCATAATTTGTCAATTTTTCAAACTAACTTTACACCCTGACTAAAAAACCACGTCATCACATTAATATAACAAACACGGGAACTGCATTATGCAGTTATTTGCCGACGCTACTCCCTAAGGATTATAACCCTCTGGACCGGCCGCGGATTCTTAGTAAATAGTGTTTTACCCCCGCCCTCCGCGATCGCACTCCGAGAGGATTTACTCAGCGTCTTACCGATGTTTGTGTAGTGTTCATGTTTATATAGAATAGTTAATAGACATTAAAGTTGCGGAATATATATGTTGGATATGAAAAGGAATTTATAGACAGCAATATTTAGTAGCTTTGCGAAATTTTACTCTCGTTTTTGGGAATAAAGCACAAAATGTACAATATAATTTAGGTTTGATTGGTTATTAACTTTAATTTATTCCTTAAAAATAAATAACATATCATAATATTCCCATCATTTAAGCGAATGTCTGAATAAACAATGAGTCCTCATTTGTAGTACACATTTTTTTTAATTATACACTAACAAATATTTGTGATATTGTTTTCACTATATTATCATATATTATACGGCTGTATTTATCCACTATTAAACATTCATTATTATAATTCTTCCGGTCCTGCGCTATTTTCTAAAATCCAATTTTAACTCGCATTCCATCCATCTAATGTATTGGTTTCTCTCATCATCCACTACCTCATTTTCTCGTAAACCTTAACCAAAAAAAAACAAAAGCTAATAATGAGATGACACAGTACATTTTATTCAAACAGTATTACAAACAGGTTCTAATTTACAAGCTGGATACAGCAATTAGTTTGCTCTGACGGATGTGCCGCTCACACGAATTAGCTCAGCCCGCTTTTGGGCTCGGATTAGGATTTGGACGCATTCGGACGCTGCGATGTGATAAACAATGACATACTGTTGCAGATTGTTATGGGGATTTTGGGGTATGAATTTTTAATTCATTCTGCGGCGATGTTGGGGTTCGGTGACCTAGTATTTGACCAAGTAATGCACCACGATTGCTTCGATATAGTAGATGTGGTTCATTAGTGATCATTTATCATCTAAGTGTCATCATCGACCACAGGGTCCTTACTAACATAACATAATAGTAACACGAAAAGATCCAAGGGAATTAACAACATAAAAAATTATACCGCATTCAAAAACCAAAAAAGAATTTAACGTTACCTACATACTGGTTATAAATTTTGGAGTCGGTGACTAATTAAAATTGCTAGTTAAGCTAGATAAATACATGAACAAATATACGATAGCCCGAAGATTTCAAACATACTTATTGAAAGCCGTTTACATTCAGAAGGTTCTTGTTACCTTTACCAAGTCTTCTACCTTGCTTCCAAATGACACTAAAACATCAAAAGCCACACGCAAATAAACTTAACTCTCCGGCTCGTAGGACCATAAACCTCTTGTCCACATTAATTACCAGTAATTATCGAATGCCGATGAGTTTAATTTATTTGGAACATACCGTTCAACGGAATGCTTTTGTGAATTAAACTGATTTCGCTTCGGTGCGCTTTTGAGAGATTTCCGTTATTGTTGATGCTTTTCATTTAGCTTTATTGGAATTGTATGTAAATTAAACTATTGTATAATAGAAAAATATGTGGTCTTTCTATTTTCTGCAATTTTTTGATGGGTCAGTCCTTTTTGATTAGTTACTTTAAATCGGAACTAGAGGTGGGGGCATTCATCTTTCAGGAAAGAAATTGGGAATTATTTAAGAACGAATTTACGGTCATAATCCAATGTTAGTCAATTTGTAAAGTTACATCAAGCTATGACATTTATTACCAATATGATAAGATCCGAAATATTTAAATATCATTTGCAGTTATTCTAGTTTAAGTTAAATAATCAATCATTTTTTCAATGGGATCTCAAACAATTATTCCCAATTTTAAACCTACACAAAACAGGTTCTGAATACCCAAAGTGCTCGAAGCATGTTCAAATCTTATCCTAAACTTCAATTCGATCAAAAGTTCAGCGATGTCGATCGCGGTCACTTCGTCCGTCCGTCCTTCCGGGTCGCGGAACTTCGTTACATTTGTAAAGCTTTAACTGTTAGAGTTAACAGTATTTTATACTGGATCTCTAATTTATTTGTTACTAACTTTTACTCGCGGCTTCGCCTGCGTGAAGCAGTTTTCCGAAATAAAAAAATAGCCTTTTTAGGGTCTTAAACTATCTCCATACCAAATCTCATAAAAATTCGGGCTTCACCCGCGTTTCAGTTTTCCTGGATAGACTATAACCTTCCCAGGTTCGTAAACTATCTCCATACCAAATTTAATAAAAATTCTTTCAGTAGATTATAAGAAAATCGATAACATACAGAAGAATATATAGTTTTACTTAGTAATCATATAAAAATTACCCTGTAATAATAAATTTCAAGATGCTATTTAATATTACCAGTTATAGCAACTGCATAAATTACCAAAACATGTGTGACTGTTTACAATTAATTTATCTCCTGATATGACGTGACACGTGACATAACTTTACGTGACATGCCGTGACAATGTGACTTGAGGAGACAAAAATAGATTAGCTATATTTGGGGTTGCACCTAATTTCAGAAGATAGGTTGGTGGATTTATGGCTGCAATAATATTGAAGACAGTGTGTGTATGTAGGAATTTCATTTGAACAGGGAAACCAGAAACCATTAGTTCAAGGATACAAAAGTATTTTGTTATATTTGGGTCTTAGGCAAGTCTGAATCTTAATACCCTAATCACTAGACTGTATTTTCTATAGGTTCAGAAAGTGAGTGTTAGATGTTATTGTTAAATTTAATTAAAATCCATAAAAGGCCAAAAAGCATAATTAAGAACCTATAAAAGGATGAAAGGACCGGTATAATTGTGTTGACTGGCAAGAGGACTTTTGTCAATTGATATTTTACCGTACGCTCCACTTACCTTCAGCGCCAGGCAATCTAACCTATTTAATAAAGCCCCTATATATAATTTTGTAGTCAATATGAAATTGACCACCACCGGTAACCTCAGCTCTAAGAACTGTAGTTCGAATCCCGGGCCAGGCAAAATGATATTGATTTGCTGCACAGTATCAGCCCGGACTCTGGAATTTTTGCTTACGGCGATAATCCCCTGAAACATGATGGGTTGGGACACTAGCTGGTCTCCTAGCAGTAACTTTTCGTACCCTTTAAAGATAAAAACATGTGTGTGATATGAAATCATGATCCTTTTAATTACTGAAGGAAAACCGACTTTATCTTTAATAACCCAAAATGTATTTTAGAAGCGCAAGTTCCACACATGCTCCCCAATGAAGCGATCTCATCAGCAGCAATTAGTATGCATGGCCTGTTCTGAACGCGACGGACTTTTGCCTCTACTTTTATGCGACATCCCTCAACTAACTAACCGCTGTTATATTTTAGAATAATTTGGTAGTTTCTGAACACAGTAAATAACAATATCTTTATAACATCTCTAATAAATAAATTGCAGGTCCACCAAACTATGGAATCGTTTGAAAAGACGTGCAAGGCCAGCTATAGTAGCATACATAGCATATAGTTAATAAATTACAACAATAAAGCAATGCCTAGACTTGTGCTCGTTATAGTACATAATCGTTTTTTTTATTGCTATGAATGACGAAACGAACTTGCCGTTCATGGTGGTAAGCATTTATAAAGCGAACTATAATTGATAATACACAACGCTTATATTTGATATGAACAACGCTATACGTTGTTCAATTCTCATGTAGGTTTCCTCACAATCTTTTCCTTCGCCTAACGAACTATAATTGATAATGCTTACTAAGAAGAAGAAAGATAAGTTGTTCAAACAAGGCTAGTATTCCCTTGTCTATAAGATTTGAATCACCCTAGGTGCACGTCACTCTCATTTGGTTTGGTAATGGAAGTCAGACTGGGCCTGCAGCTAAACCGAATATCGAGCGCTGTCTCCTTGTACGTGTATTTGAATTTTGAAAGGGTTCTGATGTGCTGTTGTTGTGGATTTTATATTGAGGGTCTGACGATAGGATTTATATGAGATATTTACGTGAAATTTCTATTGTTATTTCATGAAAAAACGCCAAAATTTCAAATTGAATGTTATTGCGCTGTATGAAAATTATTTATTTTAAAAGGCGACTTTTTCAATACACTGTAATTTTTTGAGACGATGAAATATTTTTCTATGTTTTTTCTGATACGTAACATATTATGTTTTCTTATCTTAAAATGAGTCAATACTAGATTTTGCTCGCGGCTTCGGCCGCGTGAAGGAGTTTTCCGGGATATTAAATCCCGCTATATATATTCCCGGGATGGAAAGTAGCCCATAACATTCTCAAGGTTTTAAACTATTTCCATACCAAATTTCACAAAAATGCGTTTAGTAGATTTTGAGAAAATCGATAACATGTAGACAGACAGAAAAAGTAACTTTGTTGTGTAATATGTATAGATAGTGGCACAAAAATATCAATGAACAAAAGTTCCTATCGGCCTTAATATTATCCTAAAATATCTCAACAAATATTGGATTACAATAAGCAGATTACTTACACACATATAATTGGTGATTGAATTATTTATATCCTTAATCCTGCTTAGGAAATCTGTGACCAGCGGGGGTGGGATGAGTCATTTTTTGGGGGTCAACCCCTATAATAAAAGATGTAAGATTTTATTGTCATCTGTTATTGATTGATTCCAGCAGCTGTCAACATAATTGGAGAGTTTTTGCACGTGTTTATTTTCGGGTATTTGGTGACAGAGTTGCTAATTTAGAATGACAGTGGCGGATTTAGAAGGGGATTAGTGATTAGTCATAAGAATAGCTACAGGAATCCATTTTTCAATAAATCTGTGATTTAAACCATTATTAGTATAGGGAGCTGAATAATACTTTTCTTCTAACACAACTTCTTTACTGGTAGGTCTCGCATATGTAAAATTCCGCCTGGGTAGGTACCACCGCAATGTCTATTTCTACCGCCAAGCAACAGTGTGTAGTCGCTGTTCTGTCCCGGTTCGAAGGACATTGTAGCCAATGCAACTTCTGGTCATAATAAGACTCAACATCTCATGCCTCATAATGACGAGCGCAGTGGAATACCGAACAATACTTTGTAATTCAAGATGTTGAATGATGTTTCTGTTGTTTATGGGCGGTCATATCACTTACCATTAGACGAACGGCAAGCTCGTCCCGTCATTCAAAGAAATAAAAAAAAAAGAAAAACAATTTAATCTGACCTAAATAATAACGGATAAATCTTGTATTTTAATAAAGTGATAATGATTGAAGCATAAATTCCAGCATTAGGTTATATGGCATAAAATTATAGGGTTTTAATAATTATCATTATTTCAACAAAGTGCAAGCGAATTACAGTCGTAAAATCTACTTAATAAGTTCAATTACCCGTTAACGGTCATAATCATTAACATATTAAATACGTAAAATCTAATAGAGGGCAATTTTGTAAATACCCTTTTATTACTAATACTGTATATTAAAAATATGCTAATATTTAACTGCTTTTAATTCTACGTATTGGGTGTATAACGTCAGTGGCGCCCTCTTTGTAATTTGGCGGCAAAAGAGTTGCGCGTGCGGGTCACGTGGCGAAATTTCGACCAATCGTGGCCCCTTTGTTTAGTATGTGACGTCACGGGCTAGTTCGTGGGAAATGCGTTGCATTATTTTATTTGACCACTCATGAATCAGTAGGTCTTCTATTGAATGATTCAAATGTCGCTTGGAAGAGATTATTCGACATATTTTTGTGATAAATTTATACATTTAATGTAGTACGCTTTTCTTTTTTTTTCGAACACGGCAATGTGCCTACAGTGCCCTTGAAGGTAAGTAAAGTGGAGTCCAATAGAATGTCGACTGACGAGAAATGATTACTCCTCAGCAGTTGATATAATTATGCCGGCCTGTTGGAGCCGGATATACACATGCTGATGACAGAACGGTACACATTTAGCTTGGCCATTATGGCAGATTTTAACACCTTGTGTATGGTAGTCGCTATCCAAGCAGATACAACCTATATCCTATCACCATCAAAAATTCGTCCAATCAAGAATAATTGTTTCATCGTTATAAAAACTCAGTTTTTTACTCATGTCGGCATGCGCTCCCAGACAGAACTACACACGCTAAACAGAAGCAAACTAAGCCAACTGATTTGCAATATTGATCAAATATTTGCCGCGAATGTTTGTTTGTGTGCCGTGCTCACCCCCCGTGGAACCCTCGCGAGGGTTTATTTTAATGTTTAACGCTTAAGCCAACCCCCAGTGCCTAGGTTGTCAATAAAGGATGTTTGGAGACGAATTACCAACTTCCTTGGAAGTGACTTTTTCTTTGTCAAATAATTGATAAATATTTGCGTTGGCGCTGGGAACGGGTTGTCAGTAAATAAGACTAATCGTCTCCTTTTTAACTCAAAAACGTATGTCAATATGTCGCACCTTAAGAAGTACAATGAGGCTAGTGCAAAAAAACGTTAAATTGACTTTATAATTCACATACATCGCAATTTTTTCCAGGTCGGGCAAAGTGATATTTGGGTTTTTTTTGTACAGTTTCAGCCCGGAGTCTGAAATTTGTGCCCGATATAGAGATAGGCTCGTATATCACATCATGGGACGGAACACTCTTGGCGAAAAGTGGGTGCCTTAGTTACACTCTGCGTACCTCTTCGAGGATAAAAGCGTGATGTGTGTTTTCCTTTGTAATAGTCTATTGGTTATGTCTGTAAAATAAAAAATATGGCCTTAATAAGCATATTCTTAAAAAAAAATCTTTAAAGGTTCGATAAGTTCTTGCTTACTTATTAGTTGTGTTTAAACAACATTGATACCTAATTTTATTCCCGCTAGAAGCAAAATCGAATTTAATAATATATAGGTTTAGTTAGAGGTGAAATAAGTAAGTCTTTACGTGTTAAATAACAGCGGAAAACACGCCTTATTTAAAGAATATTAATGAATAATATTGTATCTTCCTCTTAACAAAAATATTAAAAAACACTCATCAATAATAGAGTACAAGTAGATATCTGACTTTGCTGACGTTATATCTCATTTATATTTGACTTAAACAGGGAAAATAGCGTCAGACCGAACACCCACTCTGAGATGGGTTCCGTATATTTATCCTTACAAAAAAAATGTTTCAATTCAAACTGTTTTTTGGTTAAATTCTTAGCTTTATTATATTTCACTTTTCTTTTAACTTCATTGGATTTTGAAAACTTTTACTTAAATCGAATTTGCATACAGTGTAAATACTTTTTCATTTATTTAAAAACAGTCCCACCTACAAAATGATTAAATGAAAAGTATGTTTTTACCCGCATTTAATAACACAAACACGTCCTTATTCCATTACCTTACACTCACATAAAAAATTAGTACTCCTTCATTGAAATTATAGCTAAAAAGTCCAAGGAACCTTAGAAAACGTCTTAAAATATCGGCGGGACGTCAGCAGTCTCCCGACTTCACTGGAGATGACTTTGATTGATTGCCTCTTCTTATGAATAATAATAGTTCATATTCTGAGAAAATTTAAACTTGGAAGAATGTTATATTGAAAATAATGTTGGATTTTATAACGATATCTTGAAGATACTGTCATTAACTTTACTAGCTATTATTTTACGTGATGTAAAACACTAACGGAAATACTGATTTCTAGTATTTTTATAGTATCTGTGGCGGGTTGTGAAATTTTGATTTTTTCTATAAGGGCATAGCAAAGTACCCACTGCACCTGATGATAAGTGGAGTGGAGTCCAAAAGAATGTCGACTGACGAGACCTCTCGACAGTCGCCACAATTATGCCTGATGGAACAGGATATACACAGGCTGATCCCGGAACGCGACACACTTACGTGGGCCATTATAGCGGGTTTTAGCACCTTGTGTACGCTGGTCGCCATCCGGGCGGATGTAAAATATATCCTACGAGAGATCATGAGTTTGTTTTTAAAGTTTACGCTGACTGCAAGTATTTGATTCCAGTTAGGTTTGATTTAGATAGACGAAGCAATTAACGTGTGACAATATGTTGTAATTCTTGACTATCTTGTTCTTTGTAAATTACTACTTAGTGTGAGTAAGAAAACTGTAGTATTTGCAGCCGTAAATGACTAGGCATTTTGAGACAATCTCTAATGTTTTAATTACAGTATTAATCATCATGGCGTAATTTTTTGTGATTACTATTTCTGACTTTTTTACTATTTTGGGCTTAACATAATACTATTTAAATAAAACAACCAAACAAGATTATAAAGTGAAAAATACACCAAGCTATTCTGGAATCGAAAATGTTGTTCCCATCATAAAGTATGGCTTCCTCATTCCCAAGGCGGGTGGGACCGCTCGCCCTGTCACAACACCGACGGATGAATGATGCCCGACCTATATAATGAGCTTTAAATTACTCGTTTCCTTCATAGAGACGCTTGAATTGCATGATTGAGGCATTTTTGTTGGATGCTGTTGTTTTTGCCGGCTCTGTACGATTTTGTTGTCTTGTTGCAAATATTATGATAGACCAGGGTCCCGTTACCAAGACGCCTTACAAAAGTTTAATATAATAATAATATCAGCCCTGTATTATATTGTCCCACTGCTGGGCACAGGCCTCCTCTACTACTGAGAGGGATTAGACCGTAGTCAACCACGCTGGCCTAGTATGGTTTGGTAGACTTTATACACCCTCAAAATTTCTATAGAGTACTGCTCAGGTATGCAGATTTCCTCACGATGTTTCCTTCACCGTTAAGGCAAGCGATGATTCACAAAGAATGCACTAATTATTTTAGAAAATTAAGAGGTGTGTGCCCTTGGGTATTGAACCTGCGGACATTCGTCTCGATAGTATGTTCCACATTCAACTAGGCCAAGTTAGATTTATATGAGGAGATACTTAAAAGATTATATACGCTTTTTCGTGGAATTCGAGTCCGGGCGATAAAAAAACTATAAAAATCTCCGCGATATTACTTAATATATATGAACGGGACAGTCTCCTTAGCTCCATTACTAAGCTGGACTAATACCAATAAAATATCCCTAGCAATGTCCACGTCAAACGTCAAAAAAAAACACTGATATCCAATAACATTACAAACATTACTTATTCACACGTTTAAGAACGAGCACAAATGTTTACCCCAGCTCAAGGGCATGCCGCACTACCCCAACTGTCACGCCGGTTGACAGCTGTCAACTTGACAGCTTGACAGGTGCCGAGACGGTGTAATCGGCGTGTCGCGCTTGTTTATTGGGTACAGTGTTTTTTTACCCTATTGAAAGATATTGATAGGAAATTGGATTTGAAAATGATTTTTGTCGGTTATTTGACGTATGGGGAAAATTAAACTTTATTGTTAGATAGCGAGGTGAACAATTCGCTCGATTCGTGTCAAGATTCATGGGTGCCCATAGAAAGGGATATAGATTGCACTTTACCTAGCTTTCTGCCTGCCTCATACTAGTCGCCACTACGAGAATTTGTGGTGTCAAAACATTGCCAGTACGTAGACACTATAATAAAAAAATTTCAGTACATTATTATAACTACCGCAACACGAGTGAGGGATCTTTGTGTACTTTGTGTACGTTGTGTAGCAACATTAAGAAATATCTCACCACGCGTTAATATGCAAGTTTGCCTCTTATTACTCAGGACATATCAAAAATCACATCTAATTTCATTCTTAATGACAATCTCAGCGAACCGCAGCATACGAAACTATATCACAACTTCCGTGTTATCCCACTCAATAAAAATACATCACGTAACAAAAATAACAGCTGTCAACCGCTAATCTAGCGTCGCGAACGGAAACACACGAAAATAACCGAAGCCGACTGTTTCCTCTGTCTCCGTCGTAATGGCCACTGTCTATGGTTTGTTTAGGTTTTTTATTGTTTATGGTGAGACGAGGGTGCATAGGTATAGATCTACAAAATAATATAGACTAATCTAATGAAAAGAGTACTCACCTCTCGATAGGAAACGGCTTTTGCTGTGCCTCTGGCATTGCAAAGTCCATGAGCGGCGGATTCTGCTTACCATCAGACGAACGGCTTGCTCGTTTGCCTAATCAAGCAATAAAAAAATATCTTATATTTAAACTACTCATCGATATACATTTTTTAACGAAATATTTAATTTTTGCAATACATAAATCATGAAATATAACTAGTTAACCGCCCTGTAACCATGAAGGCTGGCAACCTTCGCGTTTCGAAATAAAATTAAATATAAAAACTAAATATCCGTTCAATATCAAATCAACACAACAGTAAACGCTTACTCGCAAATTGCAACTTTACAAGAGAAATTGTCGATACACATGAAACAAGAAGACAATTTACCCCATCCAGATGTTAGCCAAATAGATTCCGTCTAGCCGCGTTTAATTTAACTCGTGTTTAACAGAAGCGGACGCGGCTTCGCTTCCCGGGACGGGTTATTTTCGGCCCACAACAGAATGCAAAGGAATGCACGGATCACTTAAAATTTGACCGTCGGGTTAAATAATTATTTAATTAAACTTGTAAGAGGTTTAATCTAGATTATGTAATTAGGTGGAGAAGGCATATATGAACTAAAATACTTTTCTAAAAATCGAAAAAGGAACGTAAATTTGTAGAAAGATCGCCAGTCATTCATTCCGTTTATTAACACTTTATGAATGCATAGGGGATGTCATGAGAGAAACGAAAAAACAAAAGAAAGATTACCGACACAATACAGTACACATAATTGGAAGGTCGGCAGAATTCTTTTTACATATTTTTTTGCTCCCTTGATGAGGTCATTCAAAATTGCTAAACTCTTATAGAGGAATTTTTGATGCTTTTTTTGAGAATTAATTTGACATGTCCATCGCTAAGTGAATACCTAAACGTAAGCGCCATGTATATTATCCATCTTATTTTTAAAGTCCTTTAATAAGATAATTCAAAATTAGTAAGGTTATATTAAACAATTTTTTGAAGTTTTTGTTGTGAATTCATTTCAAAAGTCCAACGCTAAATGGTTACCTAAACGTAAGCTCTATTCATATCCAAAATTTTTGAAAATATATTCTATAACCGTAAACAGTAGATACATTTTTAAGGGCAAGCAAAGTTAGCCTCGTTTACCGGTCTGCCGAGACCGAATCAACTGAAACCGACGAGATACGACCAAGACTAATTTTCAATTAAAACTTCATCAAACTTAGCTGGGAAGAAACTTACTGTGGCCCGTAATGGGGCTGATAGCGGATTTTATGTTATATACCTCAGACGAAAAGATAGAGAAAAAGAAAAGAAAAAAAAAACATTATTGGCCTCAGATTGGGTGGTAAACATAATTTACAGTAAATAAAATTTATTAGTAAAAATTATATAAAAGAAAAAAAAGTAAAATACAATTTTGAGGAATTTTATAGTTGGGTGAGTACCTACAGACATACGTCCTCAGTTACTGACCCAGTGTGGATGGTATATGTCCCACCACAACAGCGCCAATAGGATCTAGATCAGCATAAGCCAAACAGCAAGCGTTTGACGCTGATTCTCATCCGGACCCTAGAGTAACGTCATATAAAAATAAATAAATCAAATACCCAGTAATGTGTTTTTAACCAAATCAGATGATCAAGTCTTTAAACGACAGCCATTATGAATAACAACGTCAAAATCCTTCATAAAAGTAGACGATGGTCGACGTCTGATAGATGTTAAGTCTCACACTAATCAACTAAATACAACGCTTTTCAAATCCAAGTATTTTCACACTACTATAGAAAACAATATAATGTTACTTCCAGACGGACTTCCAAACGATAGATTACCAATAGCAATAAATATTCCAATACATATTGACTAAAATCTGCAAGTATCGTTACATCGAATTTAACTTCTGTGTGCTAATGGAGTTTCGTCATTAACCACTGAATGGAATCTAGACGTTGCTTAATTACACTATGTGGTATTCGGTAACCTGTAACTCTCGTCAATTGCACCGCAGTTAGATAAGATCGTCGCTAAACTAACTGGAGCTAGTGTTACGGTTAATAATGTATCAGTTACTTCGGATGTTAACCAAAGGTGATCCGAGGGTTTAATTGGATATTGGAATATGTTACGTCTGCTTTCAGTCCAATTCAGTTCAAAATTACTTTGGGTTGTGCAAAATTGTGTTTACGTTTCCAGGAACATTTATTAAGTGTTTTTTTTAGTATAACGTATGTTAGAAAAAGAAATAGTAGATGGTGAGCTAAGAGAACTAATAATTGAGACGGTTCGTAGATAGTGATGTTGATTATTAGATGTACTAATAATGTATATGCTATCAGTACATAATAGTGTTTATCATTATTCAATTTCCTTGTTCATGATGTTGTGGATTCGATACAAAAAAAAACAATGTTATTGGATGGCACTGTTCTGACCACAAACAAAAAAGAACATTATTAAAAAAAAGATTCCAAATTTAAAAAAGTGTGAATGGCAATCCTGACACCACCCACACTGGCCGCTAACAAAAATATTAAAAAAACAACATTTAAAAATCTAACACTAACGTCCGGTAGATAAAATGTATTGTGATATTTTTCAATTTTCGCGCCATCGTTCGCATGTGTTCGCGACACTGACGGCATGGACTCGCCAAATTGGATTTTTATCCTGTTTGATAGAACACGGCGTTCCGCATCGGCGGCCGTGGACGATACTTTTGTTTCTGTTGTGACGTGTGATTAGTAGCGTTTGAGTGTTGGGTATTAAGGTAGAATTTAATCCCTAAATTAATTTCACAACGTACTATCAGAGTTATTTCTAGTTCCAATCGGACATGTTGAAGCTTGTGCCGAATTAGTGAAGGTCATCGATGTGTTTCTAAAATTTGGAATAGTTCAAAGCAGGATGCTGTAACTAAAATCTGCTTCGCAAGGCATCAGTCTGCGATATCTTTGCATTTCATAGTGAATCCATGCACAAACTGACCGCAGACACCACAGCGTGCGAACAGCACACGCATCGCCGAATCCAAATCTCGATTTTCGAAATTCAAAATTCAAAATTCGTCGTATCATAGCCAATAGTAAATTCATCAAAATTAATGAAGCTATAGAAATTATTACTCATTGTTTTTAAAAATTGTATTTTGCATAGAGAAACGTCCAGTAACTCCCTAAATTTTAACTATTACGCCCCGTTTTCATGATTGTATGATTCAATTTATTTAACATTTATAAATCTCTATGCATCTCTATGCCCTATGGTATTGCAGCTGTTCATGGGTGAAAGTGATCATTCACTATCAGTTGAACCGTATGCTCGTTTGCCCCCTATAACACAAAAAATACTATCCAAACATAATATTGATTCGATCACATAAACTAAACGATCAAAAACTTATTATTTGAATTAGGTATAATAACTGCCATTGAAAAATTCAATTCCATAGAGTTTTAGTTCACATATTTTGAATTTAGAATGCACAGAAGTTTTATGATGCAATTTTATCAGATCTTAACAAGCGCTGCTGTTTGCAAAGGACGTGTATTGAAGTCTCAATAAATACTCGTAAACTTAACTTCCAACTATGACGTGAAAATATGAATATTTTCCGCATCATTTATCGAGTTTCACTAAAGAAACTTTACAAAGGCTTCGCAAACTTTGCCCATCCATTTATCTAGACTATGCTGTTCTACCTGTCAATGGTGTAGACACCGCATTAATTTCCTCAGCTGTTGTGATTTAGCCGTCACTGTTATTGTATTCTTGTACATTTTGTTGCGAAGTAATACGAAGTTTAAAGCGTATTAAGGAATCATATTTATACTCTACTATTAAATAATGACTAAAAATGTAAATCGTTTGTATTAGGTTTAATTGTACCTATATCTTATATTTATTAAGTTGTTGCACATAGATAATTTTTTTTTTGGTTTCGTGGAGAAAATGATCTACCACTACCAGCCCTCGTAGGACTAACTGGGCGGTTAAGTTAGGTTTGCCTTACATGGCTTTGGGGTGTCCTAAATATGGAAAACGTCTGGCGACCGCGCGGCGGAGTCCCTAACTATGTAAACCCTATATGTATTGTAATACCAACTAAGACTGCGGTGGCCGTCTTCGACACAGCTTTAGTGGTGACACATCTTGACCATTCAGCGTAATATAAACTACTCTATCCCATTATACTTGTAAGAAGTGTATTCCAATACCTGTGTCTGATGTTTAATGTTGTTACGCAGCGCGAGGGAGCGGCGCGCAGCGATGCCGAGCGGGAGCGACGCGCGCGCGGCGACTGGGAGGCGAGGGCGCGCGCCGCCGACGCTGATGCTGCGCGCCTCGCCGCCAAGCTGCACGCTGCGCAGCGGGAGATTACCAGGTAACACCATTATACTAACTACATCTATAATCACAAGTATGTTAACATCTATATAAGCGAATTTCACTTTAAGATATTTCCAATAATTATTCCGTAAAATAAAAACCCTAGATATGTTTCACCGTGTAAATTTAATAATAGGCTTCATGTTATTTAATAAACCCAATGTGCAATCACTACGACCACGCTATATTATGCAATGTTACTGAAAAAACCCACTATTATCCAAACTTTTATTCGGAACATAGGAAATTGCGTCGATATATATATATATATATATATATATATATATATATATATATATATATATATATATATATATATATGTGTGTGTGTAATACGTATTAGATCTGGCGTTCCGTACACTCATCGTGTTCAACTCAAGTGTACTGCAATCCGTACATCTGACTTTAGTATGAATTCAACATTGACAACGTGTTGTTATGTACGGAGTGGCGCTCATAAGAACTCGAGTCTAAGTGTAAACCTGGATGTGAATAAAACATATTAGTGAAATAAGTATAATTTGTTGTTCAAGTGAATAAATAGGTTATAACAGTGACGTTTTGGTTGCCATTTTAGTTTAGATTTTGAAGAAATAGTTTATATGGACTTTCGTGTCTATAGGAAATTGTGAAAACCCTCGTGAAGCGAAGCGATAATCATTATATCATATCAACTATGATATCCACAGAAATAACTACAGTTAAATAAATATTCCGTAATGGAGAATACGTTATTAACAAAATTGCGGACGACCAATATCGGGGTAGACAGCGCCAATTAAAATTTTACTGTCGGCAAACAATCGTATTTTAATGCTTGGTTCGTTAACGCATCTCACGAAAGAGGGGGTTCTGGGAGGGCGTGAGGAGGGCGATATGTTGCGGATTGTAACAACTTTTATTTATCACTCAAATATACCGTTATGATATTTCAGTATTTATCCAATTTCTTCAGTTTAATAGGTGTCTGATAAAAAATAATCTTAGTACTTAAATACTTCCCCAAAACTAATAAGGTTATACTAAAAGTGATGGCCACAGTCTAGATACCTTTGTGAAGACAATAATTCGAACTCAAATAACCCGTAGCAAAACTCACTCTAAACATAACCGCTTCAAACAGAAATGAAAGTACATTTAAAGAGGGAGATACATCTTGTTTTCAATTATCTATATACAGCCTTGTTTCCTCTAAGTTTACGCCTTTCATGAAATGCCAAAAGACGAATAACGAAGCGTGTTTGCCAAACACTTTAACTGTCAATTTATCGCCAGATAAATCAAAAGACAAACAATACTAGTGTTTTTATTGTGCGAATAAATGAAACCATTGTGATTTCATGTTTGCGCGGCGGTGTCGTATCGGTATCTGTTATGGCATCGTTTCATTTAATGAGCCGTTAAATCGACAATCGATTATTAATAAATAGTTTAATCGATTACGTGCATCGATTATATGTTGTTTGTTACGAGCTCGTGTAAGTTTTGTATGAGATACACGTATTTAAGACGTCCTTTAGCAGGGGTTATTTTATCATGCATAACTGCTAATATAAATTAGTTATTCTGAATCCTTAATATAAAATAGATAGAATTGAAAATAAATTTAATATTAATAATCTGTTAAATTCTAAATTCAAACAGTGTTCGATCGATCGATATCGGGCAATATCGGGCCTGTTCGGTAATTAACGAACTCAAGTTCCATTTCCGAATTTACGGTGCCCGGTGTAATCGGAGCGATGGCATTGGATGGCGATAAGCGCCCGTCCGATTGGCCGATTGGCCGTAACTTTGTTCGAAACACGAAATTTGGTGGATTTACTCCGAAAGTCCGTTATATATTTGACCCAATTTGCAGGAATTGAATTTATTATTGTGCTCTCTACCGTGTAACATAATAAAAGGGACCTTGAAGGCCCCGGGCTTTGTTAGCGATTTTTCATGCAAGCTTTTCAATATTCATAGTTTGAGGAAAACTGTTTTGATATTTTTCGAATATAGAATACATTAAAAAATTAAACCAAATTTGTAAAAATACCTTTTTGCTGAAACCGTTATTGTATGAATTATCTAGTATAATATAGGTACCTGAAATAGAAACATATCTAACTGTGTACATTAAATACAATAGTAAACAAGAATGTCTCTTTGTTTTAATAGTTACATTCACATTAAAATCTCGCAACATTAAAACGTATTTCTACATGACCGGTCAATTCAATTACGTGCCGACGAAATAATTAAGCTGTGACGTCACGGATGCCCTATAAATATGTGGACCCGGCGAAATAATGGGATCGTTGGTCCATCGGAGCGAACACCAATTCATCCGGTGTCAATCACAAATCTGCCGTGGGAGCTAGCATCTGCCTCTTTTCACGAGGTCCTTGCTTCTACAGAAGTGGAATAAGATGTATTTAGAGCCTTATTAGTGTTGAAATTAGAGAGGCAGAAAAAAGTCACAAGGGATTTTTTTTTGTATTTTTTATAGTGTGTTTCAAGTTCATTGATTATATAATTTTTTTTTGTAGTTTATAATTCATTCTGTGCAGTAACTGTGTCTTTACTCTATAGTGTTTAATATTGGAAAATAAGAAAAAAAACTTTTTATACATCAAAACATCCAAAACTACAAGTACCAATTTACTTAAAAAAAAATAGCTAAATCAAAATAAATGTAAAAGTAAACAACATAGTCTGTTTTTTATAAGGTCACAATACAACACACTCAACGAAAGCTTACAGGGCCCGCCGGCCCCACACAGCCCGCCAAATCCGGCCCATCTGTGAAAATAGAAGAAAAACAAATTGAATTCGTCAAAATATTTCCGGGGGTGGGATAAGCCGATTATTGCGGTCTAAAAAACACAGATACTGTTACTTTGCCGTTTGTTTATGCATTGCGGTGCGGCGCTGGCACAATGCTCGTTTATACGCATTTATTATTTAAACTCTTGTCATGGGATGGAATGAGCGGATGATGTGTGGGTTATATTTCATATTTTTGTGGCAAAGTTGATTACAATGGCTGAAATTAACTGCTTTTATATAAATCGAAGTGAATCACTTTATCATGTTGTATAGAAGTGATATCGCGAAAATATTATAGTGTGCTCACTGCCTAAGTACATAGCGGCTTAATTTATTTCACGTTATTACTCAACGCTAAAAGATAGTAAAATTACTTTAAAGGACATAAAAACTTTACCTGTATACGTTCCTCAGGATATACCTTCTTTACCTAAAAAATAAAAATGATGTTATTTTCACACGTGCTTGGCACAGTGATCCCTCTGGACTGTTGGTAAATGGAGTGGAGGCTAGATAGAACGTCGACTGACGAGAGATGATCACCCCCTCGGCAGTTGACACAATTATGCCGGCCTGTTGGAACCAGATATACACAAGCTGGTCTTGGCACGCGACACACTTACGTGGGCCACTATGGCGGGTTTTAATGCCCTGAATACCATGGTCGATATAAAAATTACCAGCAGTGCAGCAGCATTACACCTTGGTGCACCAGTACCGCCTCTGCCCACCCCATAAAGGCGAGAGTGTGTGAGTGAAGTTTACATATATCACACTCTTAATAAAATAATGACCCATTCCAAAATTGCCAATTTGTGGGAATCGTCAAATAACCAATTTCTGTTTGCGACCTTTTAGTTTTTTCCCTTTTTTTTCATGCTATAGGTTTCATTTTTTACCTATCTTTAGTAAGCTCAATTTTATAGCAACTTCAAAAAAAAGGTAGCAAACAAAAATTAGCTTTCCGATGACTGCCACAAATTAACAATTTTGAAATAGGTCATTATTTTTTTAAGAGTGTGATATTTCCTACGACTAAAAACTAAATCTAGATCTATCGGGATACGCAGGTCACGTTGCGGTCCCCGCTAGAGTCGACGCGCCTTATTTGAACGAACGATCGATTTGTAACTCATAAATATCCAAACACCCATGGTGGTCTGATGTTTGACGATAGGGATATCCTTTATAGATATTAAGATAAGGGCTAAAGAATACGATTTTATGTTGTACTGGGTTTGATTTTGCTGCCCAAGATTGGTATTTCTTAGAATAAGATTGACAAAACTAAAAAAAACTTAGGCTATAATTCAGGGGCGATATAGATTTTAATAGTTAGAAGTTTTGAAAATCCGTTTCGTAGTTTCACATATTATACTTTACAAACGACCTTGAAAACTACATGTCTTTTATACCAAACAATATAGACGCCTCATGATTTAAAACGATGGGCCATATAAAATGATAAATTTAAGTTTGACTGCCTCTATCGCATAATTGTATTTGTACAACTGTAGTGCTAAGATCTCGGATTCGTTCCCGGGTCGGGCAAAGTGATATTAGGTTTTTCTACAATCTCAGCCGGAATTTGTGCCCGACATGGTGATAGGCTCGTCTTCTATCACATCATGGGACGAAATACACGCGGCGGTAATTGGGTGCATTAATTTCCCCTCTGCCTAACCCTTCGGGGATAAGACGTGAGTATGTGTTAATTAATGTTTAGTTATTACAAAACCTATCAAAAGAATTAAAAATATCATATTATCTACTTTAGTTGCAAGTAAAACATTTAAAATTATAAAAATATAAAGCTGAAAATCTGTTCGCATTTTTAAAGAGTTCGCACAACGCCGATGTAAAAATCGAAGTGTAGATTTAATGAAAATGGATTCTAAGCTTTGTCTGGCCGAGATGGATCTGTGATGCAGTCCGCCGAGCAGAAATAGACGGATTCCACGAAAATAAATAACCAGAGTATGGTAAACACGCCTGCATAGCGATTGCGAGGGTCATCTATCGTTATTGCGCTGGATAATAGATAATATAATTTATGGTTGTTTCGTCAAATAAAAAAGTAACTATAGTGGGAATTTTTGTACTATAATGATTTTATTTCTAGATATTGTGGTTATTTTATAATAAGAGAAACAATATTAAGCTTCTCAAAATTGCTTGTAAAAGCCGATAATATTGCAAAAACATACCTTATTTATACGTGCAAAATTTGTATTTTTCGTTATAACACAAAAATGTAAATAGTATAACCACCATTTTTATAAACGATCCCAATCGCTATCTCGAAAATGGACCAATCAGAACAAAGTATTTTTGACACGCTTACGAAAGAATTAATTTGATTGGTTCATTCTCGGAATCGGATTTAAGATTGAGATCGTGATCGATCGATCGATCGATCGTTTATTGGAAACGGCAGTTAATAATATTACAACATGCTCAAAATACAAAATCTATATTTTCAATCAATAAAAAACAAATATAAAATTTTCAAACTCAAACCCTATAAAATGCCACATCAAATCCCACCCAAGCGGACTCCGATCAAAAGTGTAAAGAGTAAATAGTCTAGACTAGAACATGCAGACCTCTTCAGTCTAGACATAAATCTCGTAAAACCGCCGTCTAATCCCGTTGCCGATCGCTTCGACGCATCAAAAAGCGATTAATCCCTTCCGATAAATGACTAACTGTATCGTAGAACTGTATTTATCATATTATTTATTAATATACAGAATAACTGTGTTTATTCTGATGTTTTCAATAAACTCAGTCGTCACTCACCATGAGGTTGTTGGGTTCGATTCTGAGGACTGGAAATCAAAATCTGTGTTAGATTTTCGATTCCTCCAACGCCCATACAGATTTTAGTCTCTATCCACGCTATAATTATTCAGTTTTCCAGTTTATTTTGGCAGTCTATCATTTATAAAGAAGTCATAAATAAATTTGAGCAAATTGTATGAACTAGAAGCAATGTCTGGTGCCTTTCCTGTTTGCCTCTAAAATAAACTATTCAACATCAGACTTACAATGCTCATGTTTTATTAAGAAACTCTTCGCTCAAAACGCGAACTTGCAACTTCTATTGTGCGAATATTTGCTGACTTTTCATAAACTAACAAAACTAAATTTGTGTTTGTTTCTCACATTTTATCTTCTATTCGTTAATATTCTGTACTAGCTTTTGCTCGCGGCCTCGCCCGTGTAAAGGAGTTTTCCGGAATAAAAGTCCCGGTCTAACGTAGTGTTATATTCTATTTGAGTCCCGGAATACATTTTCCCGGCATAGAAAGTAGACGTAGTATTAGTAATCACATGAAGACAGACTACTTTGGGGGACTTTGTTTTATAATTTGTATAGATAGATTACTCTTGTAATGTTTTCTCATAATTGTTACTAGATGATGCAGTAGGATTCTCCTTTACCGACTGTATGAATTCAGTAATATTTATCACGGTCCCTTACAGCAGTGTGTACCTGATCTGTTCTATTTTGAAAGACATTGTATCCAATATTATTAAGCATTATATTCATTAAGCAAGCACAATTATTAAGCATGAGACTTCTCACGACTCAAGATAGGTGCTAAGTAGTGTCAAGCAAGGCCTGTTGTTAAAGTGAGTAGCTCGAATCGTCACTTATTGGTTTATAAATACTTTATTTTATTAAATATTCATAGCCCGCTTTAGCTACATAAATACAGTGTCAAGCAAGTGGTCTGGTATTCAAAATTGGTTTATATTTTTATATTGCTATTGTTTATAGGCTGTTGTTACAATCAAGCAAGTAGCTCGACTCGTCACTTATTGGTTTAAAAATACTTTAAATCTATGTTTCCTATTAACTCTGCCTTCATAGCCTGCTTTACTTAGACCAATTAACCATCAACATCGCGTTCATCTAAAACAACAAAGTAAAAATAACTCAGAATAATCTAACCGTGAACTTGGGTTCAACCCCGACCTAATCCACGTTAGTCTATTTACGTTGGTCCCCCTTGGTCGTAAACTTATAAATTATAAACGTACGAACCGCTATAACCGAGGTATTTTCTATCGAGGTAGCGTTCAACAATGTAACACGTGTGCAATGTATTTGTTTATGAAATTACTAGCTTTACTCACGGCTTCACGGTGAAGGAGTGTTTGAAAAAAAAAACGACTTACTTGATATGTATCGTTATATTATGACCAAATTACACAAAATCATTATAAATTGTAGCCTATGTGTTATTCTGATGTATAACAAAAATTACTGTAAAGTTTTATCAATATCCGTTCAGTAGTTTTTTCGTGAAAGAGGATCAAACATACATCCATCCAAAGAAACAACGTTTAAAATTAATATATTTTGCGCGCACAATGCTTTAATAAAAAACAAAATAGAGATGAAAACAAAAATGTGGGTAAATAAATAACTAACTTGCTGGTGTTTGTAGGTATCTATATTTTAACAATGTTTTATCAGCTATAACCTTGTGCAGAAATAAATTTGTACCTTATTTAAATGTTGTTTTCATGTTTAAAGTCTCATAAAACTGACACATAGACTATTGGCGTAATTAAAGTATAAACTTTTTATCACGTGTTTTTTGTTATAATCCCGTTACGCTCCGCTGAAACCGACTTTGCTGTGGATTTGTAGGGATTTAAAAAGTAATAACAATAAATAAATGATTAATTACTGGCTGTTTGCGTACAATTTTTAATCCTATTACGCATCGAACCGTAACTCATTTAGAGGAAAAAACACTCGTTTTTGTTTCGATTACTGCATAAAACAATGGTTTAATACGAAAATACACTTTTTTATTGTAATCTTTTCTATATATATAAAAGAATCCCTATTTCCCTTGGTCACGCCATCACGCGTGAACGGCTTGACCGATTTCACTATTTTTTTTTGTCGTGTTTGTTATTGTCAGGAGAAAGTTGTTATGAAAGAAAAAATTCAAAAAATTGCGCGGAAACTTAGAAAATTTAAGAAAACTTAACGAAAATAATTTATATAACTATCAATTGTTTGAAATAACCGTTAGCGATTGACAGAATGCGCGCTGCAAATTCATAGTTAAGACGGGACGTCTGTCGGGTCAACTAGTGATTTATAAATATTGAAAAAAAATCATTAATATTTATTACTAAGTCAACAATTTCCACAGAGTATTTATTTTGTGCAATATACAAAATGACAAAATGCAGATGCATATATAAAAAATGCATCTGTACTTAGCTGTGATATGATTCTCATGCCACCTTATAGTAATGAATCTACTTAAAACCAATATTAACTTATCCTTGGCCGGTTTACCAAAAATCCTTTCCGATAAAAGCTTCTACATCAAAACCGTAGGCCATTGATTGATAAATATTTAAGCAGCTGTCAGTTTGTGACGCTTTTCCATCGACTAAAAATAATAAGACATACGACACCCTCTCAGCGCCCCTAAAGGAATTTAATACGGTCGGGTAATACTTTGATTTTAGATTATTTTTACGACACTTCCCTATGAGACATAAAGTCGATATCTGATGGTAGTGAAAATGAAGGTGTCGTTTGATTTACGATGGGTTTGGAATGAATACTTTAGCAAATCTCAGTATTATGTTGTGCAAACTGCTGTATATATAGTTGTCTAGTATTATATTATTCTTATTAATATGAATTACTGAAATGCCATAAATATCAAATTTTCAAACATATATTCATATTAAACAATAATTATTTAATTTTGTATATACATTATACAGCCAGGCACCAAACATGGCTCAATAAAGCCACTGTTAACTATGTAATCTGCTTTCCCATTAATTTGTCCGCCATCTTGATTTTTTCTACAAAACGTTCCTTTACAAACAGCAACTGTCCAATTTCGGAATTTTATGCTATAATCCGACAAAATTAAGATGTCAGTGCAACACGACACTGTGACATAATGACGCCCCGACACCCGACGTTCTGTAATTGTCTGTTTTATTTGTAAAACGATACGGTACTTGGAGTGGCGTACCCTTGTTATTTTTTCCTAAGTTATAATTTAAGTGTTATCCTAAACTTTAACGAGATTATTTGGTATTATAATTGAAAAATAATACTTGGTGGTATAGTACTTCGCACTATTAATAACCCTATTTTTTGTTATAGCTGTGCCCACGGCTTTGCCTGCGTTGAAATCAATGTGTCGCAAAGTTTTCCCCGCGTAAATCCCGACCCACGAGATTTTTACAACCACACGACCTCTTCAACAATAATCGTTATATTTCAATCAATTTACATAAAACCGTAATGTACTTTTAACCTAAACGTTTCTCAAGAATTGCACTATCTTTTAGTAAAAACCGTACAAAAATCCGTTCAGTAAATGTTGAGAAAATCTATCACATACAGGCAGCTTTTGGGGACTTTGTTTTATAATATGTATAGATAAACAACTTAAAGTAAAGCTACATATGTGTTTATAATTAACGAAAACCAGTTTTTATTTTCACGCTTTCAAAATCCTCCTTTCTGAAGAAACATTACCATCCTTCTGTAGCAGTTGGCTAAAAATAAACAAACTAATTTTTATTCACATAGATTCCTATTAACTAATAACAACCATTAAGATAACAAGGATTTATAATGCACGTACCAAGCACCTCCTACGTGATCATTGCGTATAGAACGAACATGTGCTCTGAGGTGTGCTTCGTTTGATCTAAGGGTTTTATTTAATGAAATCTTTATTTAGAAATTTTAAACGCTATTAGTTTCGAGCTGAAAGATTAATTAATGACGACTTCTTTAGCTAAAATAAAACTTAACTCCATGATGATTTCTTATGTTTACGCGAATGTTAGACATTTAAATAAAAACTATTTAACGGATTTTATCGCGGTTTTAATATTTTACTTTTCTCCCGACGTTTCGAAGACTTTGCAGCCTTCATGGTCCCCGCCGTGACCAGTTTTTATTTCAATGCTTAACTCCATGTTTCAAGACCAAGGCAAAACTTTGTGCGTCTAACAATTTTTATGATTTAGTTTATATAAATGGTAATTTTCCAATCTGGGTAAAGAATTTTCTGTGATGGTTTGGAGACGGTTGTAGCTAATAACTTTATCTTTATGGGAATAGGTTGGATATACTTTTGGAGTCAGCTATTTTTATTGAGCGCTAGCCGGTTTAAAAACGAATGAAAATATTTAAAATAATTGTCAAACAGAATCGAAAGTTGTGTTTTTTTTTTTAACTTTACGTGGCTCGCTTTGCTTTAACACTAAGTTTATTTTTAAAATCCTCATCATCAAACAATATATTTTGATATCCAATAATTCCTACTAATCATATTCAGGCTACAAATTTAACAAGAAAACAAGTACACTGTCGATAGTGTCGATTTACTTTCTGTATTTAAAAAGTCAGACACGCAACAATCTAGCAGACACCTTATCAGATTAGCCATAAAGTGGCAGAGGCGTAATCATATTTGCTTAAGAAGCGATGGGCTAATCGAATTCTAAAGTGGAGACCGCGTCTCGGCTTTACAGTGAAATGTCCGAAGATGGAAGGAACCTGACAGTAATTGGATGAGTCTGGTTGAGGATCCAGCAGTTTAGTCTCGAGACATGTAAAGCTATGATCTGAACAGTCGTAGTTGTGAACTAATTGTGAACATGACATGAATATATTAAGCTATCTGGGCTTTTCAAATTAGTTTATCATTTTCGGTTAGATATCGAAGCAAGAATTCGCGATTTCAAATTGTAAAACACTTCTTAACAATTGGTAAAAAGACGGCACGAATAATCCATAGCTGAACACAGAAGGTACTCCTTAAATAGAAATGAAAATGAAAAAGAACTGAAAACCAAATAGCATAAGCTTGAAAATTCCACAACAAATGTATTCCATACAAAGATACAACGCTTGTCAATGAAAACTAAACGCAGCTCCCTCATCTTTGTCGCATCCTCGACCAATTTATATTTACAGCTTCTGAAGTTGCGCTGTTCTATTCTCAATCTTATAGTTAACATTTTAAGATCATTGTATATTTTGAAGACAGTATTAATATATGAGTGTACTCAGCGTTGCATTTCTGTTTGTAAGAACATGCTCGCAATTAGCTGTCGTGAGTGAAACGGAACGTCGTAATGGCTGTCTTGTCTTACATAAAATATTCCTTGAGAGTTTTGTTATGTCTACATTAATTATTTTTAAAGTTGTCTCGTAAATGTTTCGGCAAAAGACTTCCTTGTGGAATACCTGAAGAATATATTTACCTCTGATTACTCATTTGAAAAATATATAAAAGGTTAGTTTTTAACCTCTCTTTTTGAGCCTTTTAATGAAGGAATATCTAGCGTGATAAAAGGACTTATAAAATACTGACTTGATAATATACAAAAATCACAAACTAAATACAAAAGCAATACATCACGATCTATGCTAAAGCACCGAAACTAAAAAAAAACCTTTTTTTTTTCTATAGTCAATATTTTGTTATCCACGTATAAGATAACATTGATTTAAAAGAAACAAGCAATTTTCAAACATCGTTGCGTGTTACCTTTGACTTAAATATTAACACATACCTCCATATTGTGTAATAACACGCCTTTACCCCATAAGGGTAGGTAGAAACTAATTGACACTTTGCACTAGCACAGCGTGATGATTATGATTAAAGCAGAATCAAATACAAACGCCTGTACGTGCAGAATTGATTCGAAAGCAAACAGTACCCTATCTTATAAGGGACTGGAAGTAAACAGTAAACATTTTGCAATTTTCAAGGGGGAGAAGTGCATTTGCATACAATGTTTCTGCCAAATTTAAATTCGAACAGATTCTCGTTTTACATAAATAATGGGCAATTTTATTTTTAGATTTATTTCCTTAGTTCCCTAGGGTTTAGGGCGGTTAGGTATGCTTGGTAGAGAATTTATAAGTACCTACTTACTGAGACGATTGGTAAGAATTTTAGATGCTCTTTTATTTATCCTGAGGGATGGAGACTTTCGAAATATTTATGTAATTACTAAAATACTACGTTAAATCCTAAAGTAAACTAAACACATTGATCGCCTTAAAGTAACTGTATACAGATTTGCGTCTTTACAAAAGATAACATACTAACGTACGTACATAAATGATTTATTTTTCAACATCCATAAGGCTAGAAAGTGTGTTAACACTTCTGTAATAACCCGAGTCGCAAACAAAACCACTAATGGTTACGCAGCAAATTATTAAACATATAGAGACACAGATGAAGTCGCTAACAAAAAATAGTATTCCATGGTCACTCCCTAATCTCCAAACCCATACGTGTACAGAAAACCATAGTCCAGAATGAAATATGGTGTACTTTGTATTCCCATCACGCGGCCGCCGCGACCTACGCCGTTATCGATCCCGAGCTTAGCCCGCCGGGAAAACCTTGTTTTGACCTTCGATCAGGGAAATCTTTGTGACCTTTGGCATGTTTTATTGTAACCTGTTTTGCTGTTTTTGGAATTGAATCATTTAGTGATAGTCAATGTGCCTTTATACTACTCAGAAATACTTTTTTGTTGCAAAGTTCTTTGGTTGTGATAATAAGATCTCCTTTAAATAATATTATCTATTGGTCGCGGCTTCGCCCGCGTGAAGGAGTTTTACGAGATGAAAAGTAGCCCTAGACCTTCCCAGGGTATTAAACTATATCCATATCAAAGTTCGTAAAATCCATTCAGTAGATTTTGAGAAAACGATCACCTACAAATAGACAGCTTTTGAGGACTTTCTTTTATAATATGTATAGATATATAATAATAAGTTAAATATCTATAACTATTTACTTATCTCTACACGAAACCTGGATAATATAGAGTGTATATATTAACCTTTAGGTTTTGAATAATGTTCTAATAACTCCACAGCTATTCAGATACCCTTAGCACTCAATCGTACAGTAAATCCACTATTAAAACGGAACATTCGTTTAATAACGAGTAGTTCATAAGCTCACAGCTGACGCCGCTC